>NC_134572.1:67063078-67305578 GCF_050947875.1 Dermacentor variabilis
TTAGATTATGAAATGCAAGCCACTTGTGTCCCAGCAAAAATCTAGCAGACCTTCTGTTCTTCGTTATGCAAATCGCTTGCGTCACCTAATCAATTTTTATATTACGACAGGCCCGCTGACGACAAAATCAAGACGAGCGAACCCCGGCGACAAGCATGCGATACCAACGGGCTAAGCGTTATCGCCGTAGCGCTATCCGCCACGTCATGCAGTTCCCGGCAAAAGATGGCTGGCACCTACAACCGCAGCAGATTCTGGTCTATGTCAGCCAGCTGCGTAGCCGACCAGCACTTTCAGTGGCACGAGGGTGCTCCTTTAATCCTCTAACTGGCAGCTCAACAATACTGTTGACATTGCAAAAATATCTGCAAACACTATACAAAAACAAACATTAGTCTATGCCTTTCAATTGACCTTAATTTATCTACCCGCTCAACAGTGGTAGTCACAAAAATGTCGACCGTGACCAGCAGCAGTTGTTTTGGTGACAAAACTCGAAGACCTCGTCCGTATCGTCTTAGCGTGCGTGGCGGTAATATTATCGCTAACGCGAAACTTTTTTTTGTTTAAGAAAGCAGTTATTTTTTGTCCATTGAGGTGCATCTCAAGAACTCACATTTACCTTGTCAAAGCAAGTACCAAACAGAAGTTATGGGCCATAAATTTGCCTCTCACCAGCTGGTCAACAATATTTTCGTCCCACTGTATCTCACCTAATATTCAGACAAACCCTTTCATACATCATTTGATATTTATGTGAACAATATAAAGAAGAAATAAAGCAATAATAACTTTCTAGGTCAGGTCTTTCTTCTCTTGACAGTTAAAGGGTTAAACTTTGTCGCGTATGGATCAGGTCGGCAGAGAAGCTATGGAGCCCCGTACGCACCTCGGCGGACTTGGTGTTTTGCATTCTGGCTAGCGCGTAGAGGATGTAAGCCTCCAGGGCCGCGTCCAGCCACAGTTCTCTCCAGGTGTGGAAGCTGACGAGGCCGCCAATCCACTGGCCGCGCGTTGTCATGCGAATGAAACAGGAAGGGTATTTCAATACTGTGACATATCCTAAAAGCTCGTGGTCTCGACTCATAGGGCGCGCCATTTTTCAAAAACTTATCTGTCGAAAAAAAATAAAAGAAGTGCGTACATGGTCTGTCCTGGAGCAGAATTCACTCATTCATTCGTTGCAACTACAAAGACTTATGATGACAGATTGATGAACATAACAGGTATTTATAATATTGTAAGCATCATGCATAAAACATTCTTACGCTCCGAGTTTCAAATAGGTTATTAGTAAGGCAACCGTAAAATGTGACAGTCAAGTTGTAGTTATCTGGGAGCGAAAGGGTTCTAGTTTGCCTCTACTAACAACAAGCAAACGGCTAGCGAGTTTTTCTTCCCTAGGCGCTTTGCGTAGGCGACTGGTCAAGTATAGATAAGTGAACGTCCACGTAACACAGAATATGGCGGAGTTTACCCTTTTCTCTCTGTGCCAACTATTAAACAACAGTTCTCAGAATGGCGAAACCAACAGACCTCGAGAGCTAAAAAGGCTTCTGGCAACGTCCCGACTCACTTGCTTTAAGACGTGTCTGTAAACGATCGACTCGGCCTGCTTCCTCGCGTCCAAGGAAAGGTTGTAACGTGTCAGGTATGAACTTGGGAGAAACACGATGCCCTCGCTTTCACAGGGCTCTGCTCCGGCCGGCGTTATGATGATATCTGTAAAAACGAAGACACGATCGTTACATTCATCCGCAAGAAAGTGCACGTAAGTGACCACACCGTAGTCGTTCATTAAATCAGCTGAGACAGGGAAGTATCCACGCACAACCCCCTTTTCAGTCATTTGATGGGGAAAAAAAAAGTTAAATATTTCAGGAAAAAATACACGCCAAACTTGGGTGTAACAAGACTACTATCATCGTAAGCGTAGCTGTTTTGTTATTGCAGAAGCGTAGACTAGTTTTGCATCTTAATATTCCTCTTACGTGAGCCCTCAAGGAATTTAACAATAACTGAAACTACGAGACCCAGGGAAGAAGTTCGATGAGTTTCGTAAATTTGTTGTACCCATTTATACAGATATGTCAATATTGCTACGCGTTTCTCCTCTGTAACTGTTCAGTGAAATGCACGTGGCAGGCAACGTGATGCTATGTAATTTTTCTTCAGTATAAACAACAAAGACAACAACAACGACGATGATGACGACGGTGAATGCTCTGTGACGAGGCCATTGTCGGCTTCCCTACGGAATGGCCTCGTCAAATGTTTAAGCAAACGATGGGGAGCCCGATACGCCGTTCCGTTCTCCCAAGGCACCATTCAATAATATATAGAGGTGAGAGCAATAAACCTCCATTTACGCTGCATCAAAGAGGCGTGCGTTAAAGGCCGCAGAGGAAGCCAACGCCTGACCAGCTGGTGCCGCCAGTAAGCGGTGGTGGCGCTTTCTAAAACGCAGGCTACTGCGGACAAGTGCTACACGAACGTGGAATTAATTATGTGTGTCAACGTAGCAAACTCCTTCTTTATTCAAAATTCTAGCCACACGGCGCACCACTTCTTGTAAAAGCTCTACGGTGTCATTATCTAACCCCCTACCAAACAATATCTGAACTTTTGTGCTCGCGTTTGAGTCCTGAACGAGAAAAACAGAGCAATTGAGTGGCTCAACGATTACTAATCATATGAAGACGGCGAAGATGAAGCCGCTTGAAGCATTCTATATATAACCGGAGGCTTTCGACTTCATATGGTTGGTACAAAAAAGCATGCGATATGCGAATCACTGCTCGTCAAGGAAAAGAAATACGAGCATTTTTCTTTTTCTTTCGCTGAGGTTAGAGGGGGCTGCCTTTGAGGCGAGCTGCTGCAACGTCCGTACCTAGCTTAGGAAGCGGGTAGCGAGTCCGAAAATACTTCTCGTAGAGTTCGAGGCAGGTGTTGGCAGTCTGCAGGGCAAACTCTGCCCGAGTGTGAGAAGATGGCTCGTACCACACTTTCGCCTGGAAAAAAAGTTTATGCGCGTTAACTTCGTTAACATTGTTAACATCGTCACAGCGACCTGTGACGTACGCGATTGTGACTTCCGGTGGCAATACAAAAAAAAACAACAACATGCATGCATAAAAAATAAAATATGGCAAGGGATTGGAAATTGTGCTAGTAATATTACTCAGTAACCGGCCAAAATTCTTAGGGGAGTTCTTTCAAAGATTTCGTAGGCAGCGCCGCAGCGAAATGCAGTATCAGGGACGGAATCTGCAGGCACGACCCTTTCAGGAAAAAACAAGTCCTCGAAGTCTTTCATCCTGCGACCAATTGATAATTGATATTTCCTCTAAATGTTCACGACAACATAACTCAAAGCCTCTGTTCCAAACACTTCGCCCAAATAGCGGGAATAGTGTCAGCTTCCATACCCTTCTCCGCGAACACTTGCTTTCGAATGTGGCCTAACAAATCCTTAGGACTGATCGTATTGAATGAATAAAGAGAGTCTAAACCAAGAGCTAGGGTTATGGTAGCCACTGCAGCTACATAACTGTACAACTGCATCCATTTATTTTGGCTTTTTTTCCAGCGTAATGCGAACTTATTCAGAACGTGTGGAAAAGAGCGGAGTATACAGGGGATGCAAATTTAAGTTGCTGTGCAACAAGTTTGGGGGAAAGTCCACGTCTTTTCAAAGAGCCCCGCAAAAGCAAAAGTCACTCAAGGCACTAAACGCACTTCGAACCATCTACCTACACTAGGTTACTCCACGGTAGAAAGAGGAACTGGCTTACGATTCCTGTTCCAATGTTCTTGAAGTCGGTGACAGCAAACCCCAGCAGATAGGTCGGAATTGGAGGGGTGCGAACAAAGACATCGTTGACATAGTCGTTGTGGTTGGCACTAAGTAAAAAGAGAGGTAGAAGTAATGCCCGACAAGGAAATACAGTGGCGGCGACCGACATTTTTCCGCATGCGTGCGTGGGGGCGGGAATGTGTCCATGTGAATGATCAAGAAAACAAGTGAACAAGTCTGACGATACTACGTGTGTGTGTGCGTGTGCGTGCGTGCGTGTGTGCGTGTGTGCGTGCGTGCGTGCGTGCGCGTGTGCGTGTGTGTGTGCGTGTGTGCGTGTGTGCGTGTGTGCGTGTGTGCGTGCGTGCGTGCGTGCGTGTGTGTGTGTGTGTGTGTGTGTGTGCGTGTGCGTGTGCGTGTGTGTGTGTGTGTGTGTGCGTGCGTGTGCGTGTGCGTGTGTGTGTGTGTGTGTGTGTGTGTGTGTGTGTGTGCGTGTGTGTGTGTGTGTGTGTGTGTGCGTGTGTGCGCAAATAAGCAGCAGGGGATACGTAGAGCTCAGTGGGATAACCTAACAGAAAATGCTGTTTGCTCTGTGCGCTTGCACCTGGCCGTCGCTGGTTATTTGTTGAGACATTATTGAAGAAAGACATGCATCTCTTGTTGACGTTGATTAAGTAAACAGTTTTCGGATGTGCTCATGTATAAAAATATAACACACTTTATCCCATGCGCCTACTATGCGCGGCGCTTCTGGTACGTTTGAGGCGGTGAAACTTGTATCACCGCTTGCATAAAAAAGAAAAAAAAAATGGTAGGCCACCCTAATCTTTGACTCAGGTGCCTCTTAGTGGCACTCGCACCTCGGCGTTGGTGTTCTTTAGACGAACGCAACGCGCGAACCGAACCCGGAAGCAGCCGCTTTCCATTAATTAGCCGGCTAAATATTACTGACTGACGTCATTACTGACGTCATTACTTCCGCTTTTTAGTTCCGAGTTTGCAGGAATTTCGCCAAAGTAGTGCCCACGTGGCGGGTCTCTAAGAGTCTGCGATTCTGTGCTATGGTGTGCAGCAATCAGTAATTTTGAATTAATTCTAATTACTCCAGACACTTCAGTAACTCATCTTGTAGCTCAACTTATGCTGTGATACCATACCTATAATGAAACCCATAAATTTTGTACTGTGCTTTTGTTTGTCTATTTTTTCTGATTTATTTTGAATTTCGTCCTCAGTCGTCTCAGGAGGTGAGCCGGAAGTGCTGCGCAAGAAACAAGGGTGTCACTCGATGCTCGTGCCACTAAATAGAAAAAAAGAAGAGGCGGAAGGCGAGGCGAGGTCTGCTTACGCTGTCTATTGTGGTTCACCACTTCATTTCTTACTCACAAAAGTTAAAGGGCAACTTGAGCGAGCAACGTTGCAGTGCGGTATATTCTTAAAGAGGTTCAACATTACCCGCACAAGAAGCAATGTGTGCTTCTTGTGCGGATCATGTATCATTGCACGACGAGCTGCTTTACGCTCTCCCGAGTCGCTCTGCACTCGGTGCCAACAATTATAACGACGTACCTCATTTCAATCTTGAATATGGGCATGCTGGCGATGGAGCTGAAGTCCTTGCGCCTCAGTATCTCCACATCAAAGGTGGCCCGGAAAGAAGGCTCGTCGAAGCACGGGAAGACGCGGCGCGCGTACATTGGCTTCATGCGCGTGAGAGCCATCCAGCTAGACGATGAATGTGGAAAGGAGAGGGGTAAATACGTAACGCGGTAACGTTATGAGACAAAATGACAACGTCGTGCTCTTACAACCAAAACGCTTTGATAATGATGATGTCGACGACCGCAATGATAACACTTCATCAGTGGGAAACAAGGAAAGCCCCACAACGTCAATTATTGCTTACAAGCGAAACAGAAATTAAGCATAAAATAAATAATTAGTATATTGGCACACATCAAGGCTGCGAACTCGAACCATATAGCGCACTCGCATACGAGAGGCACCCCGCTGTCAGTTCATTCCAGAAGCAAAAATCAACTTCTATAAATCTGTTTTTTTTTCTGATGGAGTAATATGCTGGTGTATTGCTTCGTATTACTGGTTACGCATATGTCTGAATTTTTTCGAAAGGCTGTAAGCCGTTAGTCAGCCTTTTAGAAGGCTTGTATTGTGTGATTTTCGAACACTTTCTTTTTGTTCACACAGTGGCGTTAAACTGCAGCTGTATTCAGCCAAATTACATTGATATCCAAGTGTTTCAGATCGGTGATGAGTATTGTTTTACGGGAAGAAAAAAAAACGCAATATTACGCAAGCTCACCCTTCTGACCCATTCTTGTGCTTGTAGGACACCTTGTAGAGCCCTTTAGGCCAGCTGCCCACCCTTCCAACGTAACTGATGGAGATGTTGTAAACGACTTGCGCGTGCAGGAAACTCGCCAGCTCAAGTGTCACCTGCTGCGTGCTATTGTTGATCTCGACACGACGCACCTGGATGTCGTGAACGGCGCTTCTGTTGGCCGCCACCACGTTGAAGGACACCTTTGCATTGTTCACCTGTGAAGACCATTCGCCCAAGAGTTGCACTACAAGCGAGACAGTCGCCTCCGCTGTAAAGGGAGAGCTGGCATTCGCGTTTAGCGTACACGCATGATGCACAAGAACTGAGTATATAGCGCCGCGAACAAGAAGCGAAGCCAGGGCCATATGCGAACAAATCTGCAGGACTTGGTATCTCGAACATGTTTAACTGCGCGTCGTTAGAATGAGAAAGAAAGCAAAATGTCTACCGGTAGCGTTCTAACCAACGTATAGGGGACGATGGTGAACAATGGTACAATGGATACCAGGGCGCACTGGTCGTTCCGCGCCAATATATACGATGCAGAGCGAACTGGTGGTTGTTTTCATCTCAATGGCAGTAATAAATACATGAAGCTCTTGCATGGCAGTGTGAGCATTGATAGTGTGGCAATTATGGTACAGATTTAGAAGCAACTGTCGACCTGCGAGAAGCTGCACGTATAGCCAGCGCCCTCACCTGAATTCCAGCGGCGTGCAGCACTACCTGGCGAGTGCTCTCGACGCACTTGGCGGTGATCTTGACCACGCCGGTGAAGACGAAGCGCGAGCCGTCGTTGTGCGGATGGAGCAGCACGCTGTAGTGTCGCGGAACCAGGTGCTTGGGTAGAGGCGTCGACGCCGCGACCCTGTCCTCCTGCTCCATATCGTCCTCGTCACCTGCGATGCGCGGTGTCGTCTGCGATCGCGTTTGTTGCGGCTGCTGCTGCTTCCGCTTCTGCAGCGGCCCCGATAGTGCGGTGACCACTTCTTCCTGCTCTGGAACCGTGATCCTTCTCGCCCGCCCAGCTCTTGTCGTCGTGACCCTCTGGCGTCTCCGAGGATGCCTGGTGGCAGGCGCGGTGCGCCTTCCGGGATGTTGCTTCCTTGGCGTCCGTCTCGGCGAGCGTCGCTCCGCACGAGCGCCTGGGTGCCGCCGCGGCGGCGAAGGCGTCTTGGTCACAAGGAGGGGCGCCGCGGCGAGATGGGGCGTAGAACGCGACGGCCGCCGGCCGGTCGTTTCGCGCGCTACGGCGACCAACGCCGGAATCTCGGCCGCGGCGGTCGGCGCCTCGTCGTCGTTCACGGGAGGCTCGTACGCTGCTCGCCCCGCGCCGTGCACGTAGGCGAACGCGCCGACGATGGCCAGGATGGCACCGACGAAGCCGACGAGCGCGATGGTGACGTTACGGTTCCCGACGCAATAGTTGTTGCGAAAGGCGCGGAAGCGGCTCTTCTCGTCGTCCCAGCTCGGCGTGTCGATGGTGTAGCTGCACTGGGGGCGATCGCCCCGCAGCCGCCGCATCTTATCCGCCGAGGAGGATCGCCGCATGCTTTCCTTTTTTCTTGGGGTTACGGGAACGAGGCGATGCCTGCAGGTGAGTGTGGCCAATGATCCCGAGCATTGTAACTGTACGCTTGCATGATGACGATGATAACCTTAAAGGTCGTGGCACCTACGCCTTCGAGGGGATTTGCCGAGAGTCGGGCGGATTTCAGATCTCTATACTTGGGGTATGAATTCAGATAGGTGGAATTATTATAAAGAGAGACAATTAGAATAGAGAATGTTTCTGAAGGAACAATGAAGAATTCTGCAAAACAGAATGAGCGAAGAAACAAATGGCCTATGAGATTGACAATGAAATTTATCGGATTCGCGAATGAATTTTTCTACGGCGATGTACATATCTTTGTGGGAGTGTCCCAGCACAGGATCCCCGAAAGACAGCAGCAAAAGAGAGCCCAACGGCAGGTCAAGCAGCCGCTGTGTAATTTACAAAGTCCTTTTCCTCAGAGAGGAGATACATCTGCAGTCCAGTAAGTGGGGATCCATTGTTTCAAATTCGTTGCAAAAGTAGCAGGACGCAGAAATCGCCAAAGTAGGGGCGAGACTGGTCATCGAAATCTCGTCTTTGTAACTTCGAACTGACGTATTTTGCAAAATTTCCTAATCGAAGAGGGCTGTAAAGGCTGCAATTCAGTAGGGCATGTGATATACCTGATTTTTCCGTCAAAAGGATGCACTTACGAAAACTGACCGAATCGATATAACACATCGTTGGAAGGAGAAAGCACAAGCTCTGCAAGGGAAGCCTTAACCATACTATCTGCCAGTTCGTTCAAAAAAGGTAACTTTGGGTCCAGGCATCCGTACTCACCGCAAACTCTGCAAGTGACATGGAACCAGTATGCATAGAGTTAACATATGCCAATCACCGGGCGAAGTATGAATATATCTTACGCAAGGTTAGAACAATACCTAGGAATTCTGCCAGGAATATTGAAGTGAAGCCTGGGAGCCGAATCAAAAAAGACCTCTCCACGGACGACGAAGAGATGACAACTTCCGCCTGCTCCTCCCACTGTGAAGCATTAGTAGTTGCTGTAACGTCTGTGTGAAGGTGATTTAACTGGTTTTGGAGTAAGAATTTAAGGACATGCCAGGGAAGCTCCTTTGCATTGTGTGGGTATATATCATCACGTTTATTTACCAATGAAACTGAAATACTGCCTACCGTGATTAAATCATAGATATGTACATTTAATGGATCCCATAACGAGTGTGCGGCAATAACCTGCGGAGTGTGAAAGCGAGACCATGATACTTCAGAAATAAAGCTGACTAACTAATTATTGATTGGGATGGTCTCAGCGGACACTCATATAGCCTTGTGAATATTTGTACAGCGAGCATTTCAAATCTAACTCCTAGGGAAGAAAGTTGTGATTCCATGCAGAGCACGGTGATCGCTACAAACTTCGGTAGCTCCAGATATAAGAGAAGCGCTTTTCGTTCCGTAGCTTTTAAGCAGTTGCGCTTGATAATTCTGACACATACTAACTCTGGTCTAGGATGGGTGTACATGGGGTAAACCATCACCCATGGGGTACATAGAGTAAATCATCACCGATGTGTGTCTCCGCATGCCCCATCGGTTATTGCTGGCCCTTCTCAATATATCCACTGCGCGGGAAGCTTTTCAGTTAGGTTTACAATATGCAGACGCCCCGCTAGGCTTTTAGTCATACGTAATTACAAGATACTCAATTTTTTTCAACTTGTGGAATAACTGCATGATAGTATGAAAGGGGGCACATACACTGGGTCTTATATAGGAACGACAAGGACAGCGCTCTTGCTGACATTAAAGGTCAAGCGGATACCGTCTGGTCATCCTTATAAAGCGTCTAAGTGTTCTTTAAGCACTCGTACAGTGACGGAGTATCACCTGCCGAAGCAAAGAACGCTGTATAACCGGTGTAAACGTACGTGTTTGCGTTGTCATGACAAGGAATGAAATTTGAGCAAGATGTCGAACAAAAGCGGGGATAAAACTGCACTTTGGGGAAAACCTCGCGTTCGTTTGTATTTTCCCGATGAAATCTCACTTCGTAGGTTGCAGGATTTGCTGCCCGGCAACAACGCAGCAGAACACGCTACAGAGCATTCAGGCAAGTCAATGTCGTGCATTATTTCCGATAATATTGAGTATACTACACTGTCGCACACTTAAGAAACGCCTAGAGTAAACGGAGCAGCATAATGTCGGTGGCCTCGGGCCAACTGAATTAAGCTCTCCAGATGGACGTGGGCACACCCGATCGACATCCCTGGCCTAAATCCAATGTAGCAAGTCGACTAGGGACGCCGCCGTCCTCAGTAGGAGCCCGGCCGCTCGCATCCATAATCGCCTCTGCAAGCTTATTACGGTATCTATTTCGAAGCCACACTGTGGGCTTCTCGAAAACGGACAGTAGATATAAGTTCGTCATTTTTGCAGAAGGCGCTAGGATGTAGACCACTGGCTTAATTCTAAGTTTAAGAGTGTCCAGGAATGTGAATTTTGACCCGTGGGATACAACGCGTCAGGCGAGGAACGAGGCGCAGTCCACGCCACGCATCGGCAGCTCTCGAGGCCTTTCACTAAAACAATAAAGGCGTTTGACGTTGATCGAGGGCATTCTACATCATGTTTCGTGTGATAACGTAGGCTGTTGAGCCCGGCAGAAAGAAACGGTGGAAAAAAATGAAATAACCTGCACTCACGGTTCGCAACGACCGCCGCGCTCTGCAAACTTCTTTTCTTCTTCTGATGCGTCACGTGCCCGCTTGCACGCGAAAGAACTAATAATGATGAAGAATTGAGTTCAGATACTTAGCTTTCGGTAAGGCGCGAAACTGCATCGAGATCATAATATACTTTCCTGTTTCCAGTATTATTTGGTAACAGTAAAGGTAAACGTAAAGTTTGCGAAGACGGTGTAATTTCGGTTAGTTCTTTTTTTTTTCGAACAGATGAAGTGTCTCTCTTAAAAAATTTATTGAACGAACTAGGCCCTAAGATAGTCGCCGTCATGGCAAGCCCCGCCGTGTCAAAGCAGTCATTATTTTTTTTTGGTTCGGATGATTTTCTTATCAATTTGTTGCTGACTTTTCGGTATCGCGGTACGCTAGCGCGTAGTTCGAAACGCTAATGTATTGAACTGACTTTCTGGGTGGTGGGAGCTTCGTGCTTCCAAATGAATGTCCTGGCCGACTTTTTAAGCTTAAAGAGGCAGAACCGGCGACAGTGGCGATTGCAACGGTGAAGACGGCGGGCAGCTGCGTCGACAACAGAGACTCCACCGAGAAAAGGATCCTAGGAGGAAAACCAGTAAATTTGGTTTATTTTTAAAACGGAGTGAAAAAAAGTTCGAGGAAATTTAAGAAATAATGCAGAGACAAGCAAATGGTCGTGATCACGCAGGAACCAAGTCGAAGTTTTATTTGTCTGGCGCTGATTCATCATCATCATCATCATAATCATCATCATCACAATCATCGTCATCGTCCTCGTCGTCGTCGTCATCATCATCATCATCATCATCATCATTTCGAAGTATTTCTGACACAAACCCCTGCTAACGAAAGGCTAAAACATATGCATTTTAGTATGACTTAGGGGACAAAATAGATCTCAAATTCGAATACTTACCAGATAGATGCACAGGTCTTTAATTAACCTTTACATCCATCTTTCTTCGGTAGCTTGCAAAACCATTTAATATGTTCGCTTGCCCATAAAAGAAAGGAAACTCACACAAATATACTGCTTTCGCGGTGAATTTATTTCTATGACACACCAAAAAAATATACAGCATACTTTAACGAAGCAGGAGCGCTGTATCACCACTCAAGGTTGAGGAGCGCGTTGAACAAACTGTGACGACGAGCACTACTGCAGCAAAGAAATAGCAAGCGCTGAACGGCGCTCTGCTTATCTGTCGAGGTCTCGCCGTGTCTCTCTTTCCGTAGTTTCTCGCCTCTGCAGAGAAGACTGATTGTCATCGCATTGGTAAGGGTGCGAGCCCACTCCGGGCTCCAAAGGCAGCGTGTCCGGAGTTCGATACAACGCCGTTTGCATACACACAAATACACGCACACACTTTAAGCGCTTGGAGATTCGCGGCATAGGGCTGCGCTGCAGACAACCACGGAATTCTTGGAAATAAAGCTCTTCAATGTTCTGGAAACGACACGCATTCGTTTTTTTTATTTTACTAAAAGACCCGGAGCGTGATAAGAGGAACAGGATGAGGTAGGGATCCCCCAAGTGCTCATTTCGAAGGAAAGCCTCTAACCTCTAAATGACCTAAAATGAAAACATTCATCCGATGAAACGTGTATTTAACAAAACATTACGATTTCACAACTGATAGGTTCCTTCACACGTAACGTGAGAGATACCGAGAAAAAGACTTTGACTCGTGATTGTACACAAGTTGTAAGCAACGGTGATGGATGCGAGACAAAGATATCGTCACACACAAAAAAAAGATAGAAACATAGGCACAACCGCTGCTCACGTTTTGCGCACAAACAACTCCAGGCGTAACGTCAATTTCCTTTCCGCTCAGTCAACGCTGAAGCACAGACATCTTTCGCGGGCAGGTTTTGCGCAGCTCCACGCGAACGAACGGCACAACAGTCGACACGAGGCAGTTATTCCCAGTGGCTCGTAACTACCAGCGAGACATCCTGCCAACGAATGCACAGTCAAGCGTTAATTCATGCGTACGCAAATCACAAAGAGGGCTTGAACAGCAAGACTTCACATTTAGATGACTTTCGTTCAGACTGAATCAAACGACATCTAGTAACAGGTCGCTGATCGGCCTACGTCAAAGTCTTTTTGTTATGTGAAACAGGCTTTGAGGAATTTGCTTAGGTCACGACGAACACTGGCGTGGTAAACTGACCATCCCCTTAAACGTTGGGCTTGAGTACTAGGGGTAAGGTTACTAATATTCACTCGTATCATACTGTTCTATTCCCTTCTTTTCATACCAGAGAAACCAGTCACCCAACGGCGCTCTACACAATGCACTCGCACGGAGATAAAGGGAACAACAACATTTCGTATACTGAGTATGCTTTTACAAAAGCTACAACAATAACAAAACGCATTCTCTTATAACAGTGGTCAATTAACAAGCTTGATGAGAATATCAACGCCCACACGTTTTTGAGAGGTCTTGTTTCCTTAAGTAATTTTGATAACATTCCTTTTCCTTTCTTATTGCAGGCAGTTGCAGTGCCTTCTTCGCATTATACTCCAAGAGGCTCATTGCACTCCCGCATACGATAGCACAAAACTACGCAGGCAGGGATATGCATTCGGCACATAATGTACTCACTCACATGCATACATTTAGACATAAAGGCAATACTTATCAGCAGCTCTTCTTAACAGCAGTAGCGAGCGTATTGCATGTGTTTTAGCATAAAACAAGAACCTCGAAGGGCAGTTTTAGAATCCTTCGCGCCACTCTCACAGTAGCGAGGTTACAATGCTACGTAAACAACAAGGTACTGTGCTTCATGCTTCGAACTATCTAGAAATCTTCTGTCACGCAATGAGCTACGTACTCTCTCAGACACAAGCACAACTTAGAGGCGCAAAATGGCTCTAGCCATTTTGGCCAGAGCTCCAAGCAGTACCTGTCAAAACAAATGGCAACACCTGCATTTGTTTCTCGAACAAGCTAGAGAGTCTAGTATTGAAGAAGCCATGAAACATTCTTATTGATATATTTCGGTGTCTCGCAGATTGATGTCGATTTTGTTACGCCAGCACGGTTTTTCTGACACATCAGAAATTATCCTGGTGCTACAAATGCGCTAACGTGAGATCAGTTTTCACTAGGGGTTTCGAAGGACCCTTAATCACTAACTTTGTGTCACAAATTATCTTTCACACAGCTTTGAATGTCGTAAAGTTACTCGCAGTCTTGCTAGATCAACTTTACCAAGTGGACTGCAAAACAAGTGAAAATAAATGACGGTCCTATTACTTCTTTGTTCACTGAACTCCCTAGTTTGTTCGAGAAGGCCCACATTAGCCTTGGTGAGGCCCTTGTGTGATGACTAGAACCCTTTCAGGTTAACATACGACTGATGAAAAACAGCCGAAAAACGATATGCACAGATGTAGTGTTGGTACCTGAAGCCTACTTGATGAGCTGTACTGATAGGTTAAGATATGTCGCCAAGATGAACTCACCCACGATACAACTGCGCAGCTCCTGTCACGTATTTGTCCCAGCGAATTCAAAGTGTCGGCTTCGGATAGTTATACTATCCCCACATAAACCACATCATGGATCAAGGGAAATGGTCACGCAAGAAGTGATGTAAAGCCGGATTTCCATCTGGTAGTCTTCGAATAAATTTTTGCGAATATACCACCTGGAAATCTGCAAAATCCTATAAATTCAGTCAATTTCTGAAGCATACTTGTTAATATATGTTCCTTAGAATAGATTCGAAAGAAGCATATTTGTTAAGATATGTTGCAGGAAGTGAATACTATTGCAAGCATATGCTTTTGATATGGCTTTTAGAAACGATGCTCTAGAGCGAATATGCATTTCACAAAACGTCCAGAAAACTATGCCGCACAAGGTAACAGCCAGTGTATTCACATTTTACATTCGTCACTGTGAGCTTTATGGTTGCATTCCACAAAACGCTTGCGGGTGGGCTTTAGCGTAACTCGTTTACGAGTCTATCCACGTCGATGCAATGACCATATCTTCATCCGAGTGCCATTATTCTTTGTTACGATTAAATTGTAGGTATATCCAAGCCGGTTACCGAAAAATGTCTTTTCTAAGTACTATGTGATCGCACGTTCCACGAAAGCCACTGTGCGAAGACGCATCACAACCGGCAAACAAACAGCTTACCGCCACTCTCTCGAGCTATGTTGTCTGCAGTTATATTTGTCAATGATCAATAATAAAAAGGAAATAAGCTTTATGACTAAAATAAATGAATGCAAATGAAGTAAGTGTACTAAACATACAAAACATTTGGTCAGTAATTAACAGGGCGCTACGATCTGTATTTACCTCATAACACAACACTACTATAGCCCTTACACAAATTCCATTTGTGCAGTTTTATCATTTGGACTTGTGCACAGGTAACGGAAACTTCAAAAATGTGTATATAATTAGCTACACAGTGCCGTTTGCCTGCTTAATGTCTCACAGACGTAAGCAAATTTTATATATACGGGAAAGGAATGGCTAGTCAATACTGAATAGTGCCTTCCCTTATAAACTGAACACAATAAAACGTATGAATTATACAGCACAAGACAATAGGATTCAACTTCATAAACGCGTGAAACAGTCACCGAGATGCTCTTCTACGCTTATTGAACTAGTCCGTCATTTAAAAACATCATTGTTATTATACCAACCGCCAATATTCACCTGCCACCGATCCATCTAAGCACTGTGCTTCAGATCAAGTTGGTTGCATGTTTAGTAAACAAAAATGCATACATGTCTGGGTGTGATGGAAGATACATGACATGTCTGCGAAAATAATGCATTTGTCATAACAAGGATATGATGTGGTTGTATAAGTATATAGGCGGCTGTAAGTGAATTACCACTCATTCAACATTTCTCACAATGTGTGTACTTCCATGTGCACTATAACAGCACCTCCGCAGCACTGTTGTAGTGGCACCTGTTCAAGAACCGAAATAAAGAGAGTGCACAAAAGGAAATTTGCGCAGTGGCCGCATCGTTCACCTCAACTTGCGTAGATTAGACAAATAAAGCACCCTGTATGCGGCGCTGGGACTGCATTGTCTCCAAGTGCAAAATACGTACGTCGTAGTCTGTACTTGAACACCGTATGACTACATTTGCACGTTTTGTAACATTTTCGCAAAACAAACTCCTAATGTTTTGTTCTTTCTTGTAGTATTCCTTCATCTTGGTGTACTGTACTTCGCCCTCAAAGAATTCGCAGACCGAGCGTAAAACAAAATAATTCGACTACTTCCACTTTAAAAACAGGGTTGACACATCGCTTTCGATGTCGCCGCTATTTTTGATGCTAGCGTTGCCTCTACCACGCATAGGCGTCAGCGACTTGTCTCCGACTCGGCTGCGGAGCGAACGGCGAGGTTTTCACCAGAGATGACGCAAACGGGTTGGTTTCTTTTGCCGAATCCTTGTCGTAGTCCCTCAGTGCCGTCACGTCCTTGTAGGCCTTCAGAAGAAAAAAAACGACGTAAACAGAGAGTCAGTGTATTCTTTCACGTTTCATATTTGAGCTGGCACTGCAGTGCTTGAAAGAGTAACGCTGCCGAGCAAAAATGTTAACATGAACAGGCGGGACGTGTAACCTGCGCTCTCTGATTTGAACTGCACTACTTCTTTATTTATTTGTTATTTAGGTAAAGTAGGTGGGTCTTTTTGTGAAGTGAAGTAGGTGGGTCTCAAGTTTAGGTGAAGACTTCGCCTAAGTGAAGGGAAGCTACCACGCGCATATGACTGCAGCTAGTCGTTCTCCTGTGGCACCGGCACTGCTTGGGAGCTCCGGAGACGCTTCCACTAGTCTTCCAAAGCTTTCTAGCGCCATGCGCTCTTCAACAATGATATTAGGCAGAAAAAGATGCTCCTCGGCAATTTCTAATATATGTTATAAGAAACTTCTTGCGCCGGCTCGAGGGCGCAGAAGCAGGGGCTTTCCAAGCACCTGTTTCTGGCACTTGCTTGAACGCTACTGGTTTAGGATGACAAGTACAATTTTAGGCTATTTGTTGCCTCGGTAGCGTTAATGAAGCCGATGACCACTATTGCCGAAATGTGACTACGTTTATTCGAGGGACGGCGCTGCCCTGAACTTGCACAATTCAAGGCAGCGATTCGAGAGCAGGGACGTTTGTAAGCTTTCTCGTAGGAGCTGACAAGGAATGGACAGAAGCTGACGACAGATGCGACCCACCTCGAAGTCCTTTCTGATGTGGTCGAGTTGATATGCGCTGTCGGGGCTGACAGCCTGGGCCATGATTCCTTTCGGATTAAAGGCAGCCGCCAGGGACGTCCGGCCGTAGCTTCTTCCCATTTCCTCAGGTGAGTAGGCTTGGCTCACAACGTTCGTCCTGTACCCCCACTGATCTGGAAGGTAAGCGGCATTGTTAGTAACGTTTCTCCACACAACGTTTAGTGTAGCGTCAGAGATGTGACAGCCCTGTCTTGTGTCACCTTTCTGCACGTCTTGTATTTTTTCGCGCTGTTCCAAAGATGAACCAACACCGACTCTCCCAGTTTCTAGTTATGCTGCAGTGCCAGAGAAGACTGAACAATGACTGGAGAGGTCGTGGAAATTCGGCAGCTGCCATTATCGAAATCAAGATAGACGCCAAAAGGAAGAAAATCCATTCATTCCAGCTAGCATGGACGTTGGCTTAGACTTTGATATGAAGCCTGTAGTTGCTTGATACAGAATCATTCTAGAAAGAAAATTCTCAAGCCGCTTGTTAACGCCCATTTCGCTTAATTCAGGCGTGTTTCACTTTGTGCTGCTGAGCAGCATTCCAGTGTCGGCTTCACCCACCACCGGACTAACCACAAAGCAATAAGATGTCCGTAGGAGGCTGAAGCACGCTTCCTTCGCATATAATTCCTAATTTTGCAGTTTCCTTATTTCTCGCTACCAGGCTGAATAGACAAGGAGGAGAGGGTGGAAGAAAAAGAGAGAGGAAAGGTAGGGAGGTCGACAAAACAGCTCGCGTTCCGGACCGACGTGCCATTACAAACCACAATAAATCTCTAAATTGCGAAGGCAATATCGTGCAGCGGTATTACGTCCGGCCCAACTGTATCACCGCCTTTGATAACACTGTCTCCGGTATCGTCCCGATTCACTCAGCCCGACGACAGTCCACGTTAAGTTGGGGAAGAAGGCTGAAGAAAAAAAACCTCGCTTTAATACGCAGTTGTTGCGCACTTGCCTGGCTGACTGCTGTTTCGCGATCCCTGGTTTCCACCTCCTGGCACGCCAAGGAAGCCACCGGGCCCCTGGGTTACGCCAGCGTTCGGCTGCAGTGGCTGCTGCTGGCCACCGCCAGGCTGCTGGCCGTCGCCGAGGTTTTGCTTGGAGAGCGAACGCGCCATCGGGTTGGCCGGAACGCCGTGGGGCGCCAGGTGGGAGGTCTCCTCGACGACGAGGTGCGGTTCGTCGTCGTCGTCGCGAAACGCCACGAAGCCCCGATCCTTGCGGTAGTAGTTGACGAACACGAACCCGACGAGCACTAGCAGGCAGGCGAACCCGTAGCCACGGAACGTGATCTGCGTGCCTGCGACGACACGCGGAGACTTAGCGTCGGAATGTGGCGACAAGTCATTGCGCAAGGGCGACAGTTTCGGCGACAGAGAGAGAAAGAGTTAAACGGAAGCTGAAGGGTGTGCAGTCCTGCTGTGTGCATGGCTTGCTATTTTAGTTGAGGAAGGAAGGAAGGAAAAAGTGAAGGAAAGGCTAACCAGTTTAGCTTAACCGGTTTGCTACCCTACACATGGGAGAGGGATGGGGGCGATGAAAGATGGGGAAGGGGAAGAGAGAGAGCACATAGCACAGCCCACACACATCGGCCGTTAGAGTCCATCAATCTGGCATGGTACGTGATATCACTGTCACAGCCGCTTGTCCAATCCCGTCTCTTTCAAAAACCGAAGTAGTCCCTTCGTCGCCTTCCTCTGCGATGTCTTCTGTCAGCGGCATGTGAAAATCGTGTCGAGGGACAATGGTCTAGTGTCAAGGTGCGCTAGAACGGATGCCAGGGACTGTCGCTGAACATTATATTCAGGACAGTTGAGGTGTTCAAGGTAAGATAACCAGAAGACAAAATTGGAAAATAAATAGATAATAAGAAAACCAGGAATAAACCAAGACGACTAACAAATCGTCGAAAAATGTCTAGTAATAGACCTGACTGGTGCAAGTATAACAGAAGGGCTGTCGTAGCTCGGATTGCGTCTGCCACTCCTGTCCCAGGGTCTTAAAAGATCCCTAGCCCGATTGCGTCTATGTACACACAAGTAAAGTTGTTTTTGCTGCTAACAGCGCGTTGTTATGGAAGTCACAGTGACACAGCTCAATATCATCGGCAGTTAACACTAGTTACACATTGTTGAACCGAGTGGCTCGATCTTGAATATAGAAACTGCTGGTGTAGGCTACACGAAGCCTCAACCAATGAATGGTGAGTCACACAGTGTAACGTAGGGGAGGCCACGACACAACATACGAACCCGCACAGGCCCCTACTTTTGCGCATTTCACGAAAGAGGCGGCCACGCAACCTTGAAGTGACTAACAGGACACAGAAGCTACATGTGTATTCGCGATGACGTGAGAATAGCTTTGCAAGAAATGTGGAGGGAGAAGCGGCAGAAGAACGCGTAATAACTGTCCATTAAATAAAAAAAAATCGAGGAGATATCATAGCTGGGAAGCTTCCACCCCTTTATACGCAATGCTTAACGACTTCAAGAATACCAAAAATGGGAAGAAGTCCAACATTATACTAATTCATGAGAAGGGAGACGTTAGAGAATTGGATAACTATTAGCTTGCTTTTTGTATTGTGTCTAAGATTCATCACTGTAGTTGTCAATAGAACCAGGGCAACAGTCGACTTCAGTCAAACAAGAGAACAGGCTTACTTGAATGAATGAATTTATTTCCATAAATATGCAAGTTTATGGAGGATATAAGGAAAAAAGTTACAAAAGAGCAACTTGACTAGTCCTTAATCCTTCTCGTGACAGCAGCAGCAGTAAACAAACACATGGCAAAAAAAAAAAACAACTTCAGGAAGGGGTATTCTACAATGGATCACATCCATGTCATCAATCAGGTTATTGAGGTACCTGCGGGGTACTATCAACTTCTCTATTCTACAGCTTTCATAGATTACGAAAACGCCTTTATTTCAGCAAAGATACCAGCGGTCATAGAGGCATTGCGTAATCAAGGAGTACAGGAAGCATATGTGAATATCCTAGCAAATATCTCTCAAGAGGATGCTTTAGCTAGGGCCCAACTCCGATGCGGCCTATTCAAATACATGTAAAACGCAGAAACGCTTTTCTGAGATAATCCGTGGACCGATATTAATGAAATTTGTTGCATTTGACAGAGCAAGTGAAATCAGTGACTGTTGGAATCGAAATTTCGGTTTATGGTCTGAATTTTGTTTAACGAATTTTTAAAAATGTTAAAGTTCGAAAAAAAAATAGAAGCATGAAGTTTACAAATTAATAGTTCTGCATCAAGAATAGATATCGCGGTTCTGTAAACCGCATCCATCAGATCATTGAAAGCGTACCAAATTCGAATTCGTTACGTTGTGTAGAAGGATTCTGGAAAAGCTGTATTTCCATATTACAAATTTTTGGGGGGATTCATGTGTAACAAATCCATCTTTTCCGATTTAAATGTACTATTAAATTCAATTCCCAGAATTGTGATAGCATTTTTCATGGCTGAGTTACAGAGTTGTAAACTTGTAGTGTCGTTTTCTGAAAGTGCAATTTCTGCAAAATTTTTATAAAGAATTGACGACTAAAACGAAAATTCGAAACATAGAGTCACTACACTTTGTTTTTCTTTTAAGTGCAACAAACGTCGTCAAATTTGGTGATGTGGTTGCCGAGAGAAACGAATTCTCCTTTTACACGTATTTAGATAGGAGCACCCGAGCTAAAGCTTCCTCTTGAAATTCCACAGTCACGTTAATTCTCCACAAGAAAAGCGGAATAATACCTATCAAGTGAAGTTGTGAATCTGAGGTGCTGCAAGTCAGTACACAAGTGTGATCATTTGGTTTAGTTGGCGTTGTATGGATTTATGTAATGTTCTTTAAATGTCACGCCAACAGAGTACTGCATGAGGGTTGGGTTGTTAACACTTCATCTATGATGTTTTCGATGGCTGTCGCGAAATGAAGAAGGCTGGAACGGTGCATAACGCAAGAGGGAAGTGAGTTTCAGTATTTTGATGTCTGTGCAAAACAAAAATGCAGTTGTGCAACAGTACGCGTCGAAAGTTGGTGAACCACTTTATGATGGCTGATGCGCGATGACAGATATAGGTGAGTGTGCTGGATGAACGAGCAATTGTACTAGAAATGGCAGAACGTATAAAACAGGCATAGTCGGGCTACTTTAGTACAATTCTAGTGATAAAAGCTGGGCTTGTGATTGAGGTTCAGTAACAATGGCGGTGAACGAATGATCAGAGTAAATGAAACTTACTGCGCGATTCTAGATCATATACATTATGCTGCACAAGTTAAATTGGCCAGTATTTCATACTGCGCATGCCTATTTCGTGCCTATAGGCACGAAAATCACAGCGACAGGAGATACAAGCTCGCTTAGACCACTATTTCTGGTTTTACTTCTCGTATGTCAAAGCAGGGGGTAATGAGGGGCTAGACTGCTGGCGCTCCAGAAAGCGTGTCTGGCTCAGTTTAGGCGGATTCTGTGAGAGGAGTCATTAACGTTCAGCGTACTTTCTCTCCCAAGGACTGACCGAGCCTAGCGCTTCTCGGTTTCGGCAATCTGACGAGGAGCAAAATGTTCACTGTGACATTGCCGATGAAAGTAACGGATAGATGTTCTTTAAGTGCTCTTGTTTTTTTCCTCCCTACATTGTCGCAAGTCAACCAGTATTCAGGCGCTAGATGGCGTCAACGACCTGCCCGAGACGCCGAAGAACTGGCAGAAAGGCTTGCTTGCCCGATGTGCCATGGCACAAAAGAAGATGTCGACTCAACGGATCTGCTACGGAAGTGCTCTGGATCTGAGGCCATCAGAGGAAACCTTCCTCGAGCGCACATCTCGTCTAGTAATCCGATAATTACTCTGAGTATGCGTGCTCGGTCCTCACCATAGCTTGCAGCTCACCTACATCATGGAGTCAGGCCTGGATTTTATGCTGCGGGAGATGGAGGCGACTGAAGGCCCTGAGACCAACTTTAAATAAAGACAGAATTAGGAAATTTCCAGGTGCAAGTTGGAATCGGCTAACGCAGGACAGTGGCAATTCTGATCGCTGGGAGAGGCCTTCGTACTGCAGTGGACATAAAAATAGGCTGACGACGGCAACGACAACGACGTCGACGACGACAATGATGATGATGATGATGATGATGATGATG
The DNA here is from genome assembly GCF_050947875.1 of Dermacentor variabilis. NCBI lineage: Eukaryota > Metazoa > Arthropoda > Arachnida > Ixodida > Ixodidae > Dermacentor > Dermacentor variabilis. Next base: position 67,084,955 of record NC_134572.1, read on the forward strand.
ATACCACGAGCCGAAACTTGTAGTCCTAAGTCAAAGGCCCACAAAGGATGCGTAAGGTCTTAACCATAAAATTTTATAGGCGGGGACGTACTGTGAGCCAACAGCTTTTCACACCAATGGTCATCATGAGCGTTTTCAGCGGCGACTTTTGCCCGATGTCGGCAAGCGAAACTCCGAGGCAAAGCTAGCTTATCGGCAGTCTTGCCTCCATGTCTTGAGCACTTATGCACACGGCTGGAGCTGAGAGCTCCGAGCACAAAATACCTTTATCAATGCATCCACTTTTTTTGTAACATAACACAGTAAGACAAATGACGTACATCAAGGAGAAGGCTTTTAGTATGCTTGTTTATGAATTAACACGGAGTGTTTGCTGAAAACCGGTGGAAAAAACCAGACCCACTAAGGCGGCTGTGGAAGACTGGTCATGAGTAGCACATATAAGTTATCCGTTGATGTATGCAGCAGTTTGATTTTCCTAATTAGTGCAGTTTCGAGTTTTGATATGTGTGTGCTTAAAATAGTTCAAACTTTTTTATTACTACTCACTTTGTATATATAGCTGCACAGGGCTGTGCTAGCCGTGTTGTACGCAGCGCGAGGGTGGGGAATTACACCTGAACTTGCTTTCCCTGCGACAGCTGTGACTCTGTACGGTTACGCCAAAGTGCCGTGCAGTGGAAAGAAGGTAATTTTACTAAGTCTTCCCCGTACTGATCACCTACGCGAACCTTCTATATAAGGATACTGAAGGAAGCCAAACAGTGGACGTCAAATAGTTTTGAAAAGCGACCTGCGTTGCCCATATAATGTGCAATCTAAACTGTGTAGAGCGGATGCGCTAATCGTGGTTCGTACTCGCGGACAGATTGACTTGAATGAAACTCAGATGAGATACCATCAGTCGACGATTGTCTGTCGAAATCCGCACGGCTCCTACTAGCTCAAAGTCATCTACAATATTAATATGAGAATATAATTTGCTACTGCTGTCTACGAATCTTCATCACCCACAGTCAACCTAAAGGCAACGGCACGAGAACCGCTTTTTTTCGCTCTTAAAGGGACACTAAAGAAAAAAAAGTGATAGCTTCTGCATCAGTAAATTACCTTTCTATGACACCAAAAACACCACTCTTACCACAATAAGCCCTTTGGTAAACCAGAAAAAGCGCGAGAACGAAAGACGGGTGGCGACGCCTCCTTGAAGTTCCCGCACCTGCTCGCTGTGACGTCATGGATTTTTATGACATCTTCTAGGGCCTACTTAATTATATAGCGGTACAGATTGACTACATTGTGTTTTAACGGAACTAAATATTAAATATGTCAAGTTTCGGGAACCTTTACTCAGCCAACGCGGCCCTAATGCGAAAACATACTTTGGAATCACTGACGTCACACTGACGTACCAGCGTCAGGGTTTCGGCGCGAAATTCAAATACGTATACTTGTACCTTCATTTTCTCACCTAATAATCAAGCTATTATATTGAAATTACTGCCTGCAGGGTTCTCAAACAATGATTTATTAGTCTCAACTGATTTATTGTTTCGCTTTAGTGTCCCTTTAAGCAGACTACATACGCTATTGCCAAATACAAAACCATGCAGCTGTCTTATTACACACGTACCATATCTCTTTCTATATAACCATGCACACATACGTATAACTATGAGAATCACAGTTGCGTGCAGTAAGGCACAACTAATCACGAACACATCCACGCACAGCGATGCGGTGGAGAGCATCGCTCAATTTAGCGCACCGCATCGGCCTGCCGCACACCCGTAAAACCACCGCTGCATATCCTGTCACGTGCCTCCCTACGTCACACCGCTCCGTTGCTCCTCTTCCCACCCTCCGTGTCTCTCACACTGACAGTTGCTCTCCCGACGGCATACGTCCCTACATTGCAACAAATTTGTTTTGTCACTTAAATTTAAACGCATCAGAACCAGCTGCGAAGGAAACTGTGAGTGTCTAGCTTCACACACGCTTTGCGTTTCACCTGCAAAATTTCCGCGTGACACATACAACATTCAAGAAAAGAATTCCGCACCGAAGTAGTTGACAAATATTCCTCCAATAACGGCTCCGCAGCCGCGCCCGAGTCCGTGATGAAGCCCCTGCAGGACACCCTGTGCCGACGACCTGAGGTTGGCTGGCGTCGCCTGGGTGATGTAGGAGCAGCAAGCAGCCCACACAGCCGCATGCGTGACTCCTGCAAAGACGGAATGAGGGACGTAACTTACCAAATTTCAAAAGCGAAAGCAGAACACCATAAATGCACTAAGGTCTGAATCCAAGGAAGGTTGTAAGACAACGTCTCTTTAAGGAGATAGTGGAAACGACGGGACAAGCGAGTGCCAAACACACACGAAGCACCGTTAGGGAACGCAAAAAAAAAAAAAAACATTACGCCAGAACTCACCTCACGCTGACTGTTGATGGCAATGCGAACAGCATTCGACATAATACATTAAAGGTGCTGTGTTTAGTCTGGTTGCTACTGCGATGCTTTAAGGCGACTGTGGTTCCTATGAAGGGCATTTACGGTGGCAGTGGGGTTATGAACTTGTGCTGCCAGATGTAGACATTGAAGATGCGCGAATATGAAAACAGCGTAGCACAATTTAGTAGTACCAATTTGAAACATCCGCATATAGACGTTTATGTAGGAAGTAAAGGCAAAACAAACAAGGCCGCATACTATATTTAAGCACCTGCTCAGAAAGACAAACACTGGATAGCGTTCGTTGCCAATTCGTACATATACAGCAATAACACAAGACACAACGAAAGAGAGAGAGATAGAGAGCATCCACCACACAACATCAGTATATCTGCAAATTATTATACAGATTGCAGAGTGGCTCAAAGGCAATCAAAACGTCATGGCACGGCGAACAGAATAATTCGACAGAGTAGGCACCCATTTCTTTACTGCCGTTCTGTTCGGATTAGCCGAAGAAAATGAAAAACGGGCTTACGCTAAAATTTTTGTACGGTTGTCACGCGCCATGCACGCCCACACAAACACGAATACGTTTACGAAGACGCGTACTTCAAGAGTACAGAGAACAGTCTCGCTTTTCTGTAGCTCCCGTGATTCAGCATCATTCGAACTGGCCCGACTATCGCCATCCAAATCTGCGATAATCGAGGTGCCCGGCAGGTAATCACCACGCCATAAAGGCGTCTTCGTCCCTGCCCCATACGCCGTCGGTGTCCTCTTTTCATGGTGTCGTAAACCATAAAGCTCGCCTCCCGAACAAACATCTCTTCCGGAGCTACCGCATAGAGTACTGCTGGGATTTTTACTTCTTCCTGAAAGCACTAGGAGCAGTCATCAGAGAAATCGGGAACCAAAGGGGGAATGCCGGAACTCCCGCACGCAGCGCGACGACTACCTTTATCCTAGCACATCAGGCACCGTTCACCCGGTTGCCTTCCCTTTCTCTTTTCCTCTCCTCTTATAGAGTGCATTTAGGCTGGTTTGCTTAGTTTCGAGCTATCGTGAAGAAGTCCAGTATCCCGAGAACAAAGCAATAAGGTTAAACGCAATGCCGGAAAAAAAGAAAAAGAAGAGAGGAAAAACCAGGGAACGGTGCCTGATGCATTCATTGCTTTTTTTTTTTTCTCTCGCCGAAGGTCGAACGGACTCCGCAGAGGAGTGCCTCCACCGTTGCTTAGCGACCAAAGCGAGAAAACGAAAAGAAGAGCAGGAGTTGCTATCCCAAGCCTCTCCTGCGCTATATGCTCTATTTCATTTTGCTCTTCTTCTACATTTTTGCTGCCTTCTTTCACGGTGCTCTGGGACCCGGAAACCTCCTTTTCATCAACGCGTCCATCTCATTCATGGACCTATTTCTCAAAGCCTCGAAGCCCGCTTATGAGAGAGATAGAGAGAAAGAGAGAGAGAGAGAGAGAGGGAGAGTATGGTGCAGATAAGAACGAAATGACGGGGCGAGGACAAAAGTTCAAAAGAAGAAAATGAAAATAAACTTTCGACTTGCAAAGCGGCTTCCAGGCTCTGCAGATGGCAGTTGGTGCGCCACTATTTTGTTTGTGCCACCACTACGGGGGAGTCCCGAGCCACTTTCTGGGCAGTTTGCAGTTTTCTAGGCCCGCGGCTCGTTATAAAAGCTTTCACCGAAGCTTTATTTCGTCCATCCTCGGTATAGTTACTTGCGCGGGCGTTCTCCTCTGTCGAGTGACGCTCCATTTTTATGGAGACAAAAGCCAGTTTTGTTCAGTGATGCTATGCAGGAAGTTAACTTCACTTTTTAGGCAATCCCTTCTTATGCGCTTTTATCGCCGTCAGCGGAAGTTTTACCTTCTCCCATGACATTGTGATTGTAGTACCCTCACTGTAACTACGTACAATGGAATAGAGCACGTTAGGTTAGGCGCTTTCACTCTTCCCGGTATTTATTCGGAACAGACCGCGCTCTACAAATGAACACGAGTGTTACCCTCTTTATTCTGGGATTTGACGCAAGGCGTATCCAGTACAAATGCTACAAAAAAAGGGACACCACATAAACGCATGCCGCCCCGTGTGGTGCAGGTACTGCAACCACGAGTTTACGCACTTGTTGTGAGCATTGAGCTATCTGAGTGATACGGTCCCTCGTAACATTAGTCTGGCTTCCCTTAGCATCTTGTCTCTAATATCCGGAATATCCGAACACGGCCACAACAGGTGATGAGTATCTGCCCTGGACGCGGAAGCCGAGCTCGCAGGACACGTGCCAGGGTTTTCAGTTGTACAACCCCAATCCTAGGTGACAGCAGTTGTCATGGCCATTGCAGCCCGAAGCCTCCGAAGACACCTCCGTTACTTCCTAATATATAAATTTGTGCAGTCTACAGATCGCCTGCAGAAATGTCTACATCCTGTCTCAAGGTAGACGTCTTTAAAGCTATTTTCTCTGGTCGATTGTGATCCATACACTTCCAAGTGGATTAATAGCAGAAAGGTAACAGACACTTGTCCAAGGAATCGCGTGCCTTAAGGTAGCTGAATGTCTGAATACACAATAGTTCCCGTAACAGCATCTGTAACTTTCTATGTGCTGCATAAATAAATTTCCCAAAAATGGAATGGGGGGGGGGGGGGTATGCGGGCAAAAAGAAATAAATCAAGAAGAAAGTTATAGAAAATCAGAGGCTAGGATATGTGCGCTCGTCGTAGGGGGAGGGGAGGGAGGGGCACACGTAGTCTTCTTCTAAAATAGGAACCTTAGCAAACATGTCGACATCATAATACATTGTTAGCTGCGATTGTAATACTAAAAAAAAAAATACCGTGTAATGTGTTAGCGCCGCAGGCCGTTTTCTTCCGCTTGTTATTGCCTGTGCATTTCCGCCTGTTAACACGTCATGCCGAGAGACCGAGTTTCTTGACGTTTACAGTTTGATGCGCATTGAGAGCGTCTCGAACATGTGCACACGAAATGCTAGTTGGCTTGAAATTGTGCTGAGCAGTAATGCACGGTTTTTATCTGCGTTGCTATCTCTCTGAATACTGCGAGAAATGGGCTACCAGGAAAGCTTTGCAGCCATTTAGATAGATATTCACGTTGTTTCTTTATCACGGTGTAAGAAAAAAAGAAGAGTGCGTTGAGAAGTAATTCTCTCCTTTGAAAAACCGCTTACGTTTATCAGCTAGTCGTTTCGAGGTTTTCGGCGTATCGCAGCTAGGTGCCTTCCAAGAGGCTTTCCCCTCTGCAACGTGCCTGCATTTTTCAGATGTATGTGGTCATCACGTCAGTATTAACAACCACCATAATAAATGGAAGGAAACAGAAGCTGACATCGGGAGGAAATATTCGACAGTTATCATGCAAATACAGGACGCTTCATCTTAAGGGCCCTGAAAAAAAAAATTATGCTTGCGTATGCACAGCAGCGCCGTATACCCAAGGAGAGCAATTCGATGCCGCATAGGAGCGGCGAAATAAGAAAATAAGGAAGGCGCGGGCGCCGAGTACGAATAAAAGTAAGACATTAAAAACTAAGAAATTTTGACGCAATGCACGTTCGTGCAAACCATGACTCGGCATACTCGAGTTTCAGAGAATTGCTAAGCGCCGACAAGGAGGCGGGCACGCTAGCCCGGAAGGCGTAATCCTCGTCGCATCGAAAGAAAGGTGTCAGCGCTATATAAAAGCGAAGTTCCCACATTTAAAGAGGCTGTTTCGCGCACCTGACAGGAAAGATGAGTACAGACATATGAGACGAATTTTTTTACTGAATAAACTAAAGAAAGGCTGCGCGACGAAAAATGAGCCTCTGTATTCCAAAGAACTCATTTAGGTGCCATTCCACGGCCCCAACGGGAGTGTGTATACGATGTCAACATGTGGGAGGACACTCGAACTTTTCGGAGCAACTGAGCATGTGTTGGTGGGCTAGTTGGTTAAGCATGATTACAAAGACGGCGCCGAATAAAACAACACCCGAAGAAGGGGGGACACGAGACAGCACGTAGGCGCCTACGTGCTGTCTTCCACAACCGCTTCCATTAAGCGGTTGGTTGGTACCAGTGGTCCATAAGATATATATATATATATATATATATATATATATATATATATATGGAACAACATGTTAACATATATAACGCTAGCTGCACCCATGATCGTCACGTTTCTCAGCGTTTCTCGATTTTCTGCGTTTGGCTCCCATCGTATCGTTTTGTTTATCGAACGAAGAAAAAAAAAATTCAAGAGTAAGGAAACGTTTCACCCGGCGAACCAGCAGAATACAATGCTGCCTTCAAGGATCAGCACTTCATCATTCTTGGCGAAGCCAAGATACAAACACACAGACGGTACGGCTCGCTAAGAACGAACGAAGAAAGCAGCGGTCTTCGTCCCTTACGCCCCATTCCGCCACCGAGAAAGGACAGACCACCTAAATAAAGGGCGCGAAGTGGAGAGCGCACTGATGGATCTCTTGCAAGGGGATCGGATTTTCTGTGACGATGGCACCTACCACAGACGCGAATAAATGCTTGTTCACAACATCCGAAGCGGAGAGGAATCTGCTTTCTCTTTTCTGTTTTTTCTTTCCTCGAAATGTATAAAATCACAATGAATCGTATCGATAAGTCCTGGATGGTTCCAGTGTGGAAATGTGCGCCGCCTTCGAGATTACCGCCAATGCGGGCCTCAAATGATCGAGAATGAACGGGCGATATCAAACGTGTACTTTGAGACTAATCAAACACCCTGAAACGCGCGATAGTTTGGTTTCCTGCACGAGGGAGCTTTCAACGGCGTCGTTGAGTCTTGGTACAACGTAATAAATTATATCAAATAAAAACAAGGAAGTAAATACGAAAGAAACAACTTTGTACAGAAGGCATTTGAGGGCTTCATTCGGCACAATAGTGTTATTTTTTATTTTCTTCTACGAAGTATATAACAAAGAGATATCGATCCTAAACTGTCTGCGTGCCTCCGGCTCTTTTTGAGGCTGCGACATGGACGTCTAAAAATAATAACCCGCTTGCAATCTGTTCTTCCATAACCAACTCGGAATACAACGCACAAAAAAAGCAAAACAAGAAAGAAAGAAAGCGGGGTATTCACTCTAGAGCGAATAAGACGAAAACAGCAAAGGCCAAATAATAATAATAATAATAAAAAGTTGAACCGCGATGGCGCTGTGACCGAGTTCGTTTCCTTGGTTACGGTGAAGGCCTTGCTGTCGGGGCGCGAGTCTCTCACTGTTCTTTCTTTTCCTTTCTTGAGACGCATTTTTTTTTAAAACGGGATAGTAGGATGAGAGAACGTCAAGCGTCTCAATATTACGCGATGGGACCAAGTGAGCACGCGCCAAGATTTTATTAAGAAATCTGTCACCAGCATAGCTGAATCTTATTACCTGCATTTATCGAAAGAAAAAAGTGAAAAAGAAAACACACGAGCGGCAGGAGAGAAATAAAGTACGGAGGCGGACATGCGTTGCTTCTGGGAACGGAATAATTGCATCTGAATGCTCGAGGGAAAGTGGAAGGTCAGATCCATGGAATACTTGTGCAATATGCTCTGACGCACAATAGGGTCAATATCAAGGGCGCTCAAGAAGTTTTGAATAAATAGAGGAACGCATCTTCGTGTTTTCTTTTTCACTTAAAATGCTCAGCCTATGACATTTGTTATTCAAAAGTAAGAAAAACCTCGCTTGAGCAAGAACGACAAGCCCACACCGAGTCCGCATAATCGGGAAGGATAAAAATAGGAATCGTATCACAACCGAGAATGTGGGCTCTCTTAGATCTCACACGAATCGTTAGTCCACCAAACATTGTTTCTTTTTTCCTTCTTAGCGCCTCCAGTTCGCGTTACGACGTGCAAAACAAACATTGCGCCCAGACTGCCTCGCGGAGCAGGTGTTTATAAAGCATCTGTTTCCTATGCAGGTAAATGTCGGGAGCAGTATTATGATGTTTATTTTTTTTACGAGACGAAGCATTTCGTAGCGCGTAGATTGATCGCACTGACCGTGCGGGTAGGACCAAAAAGCGCTTTTTGATAATTCCGTTAAGGAATCCGCACGGTGAAGGAAAAACTGCTCCCGTAACAGTGTCGCCCCTGACTTGTTTGTGCCGTCCTCTGCCGACCTTAAAGTTCTCTCGCAAGCACTCCAGTCTCAGGCAGCGATAACTAAAGGTAGAATAACAGTCACGTAAAACAACTACAGCAGTAACGACAAAGTTCTTCTGGACGCCATGGGTTCCGGCGGTCGGGACACCGATGACTTCGGGCCTCAGAAAAGAATAACTGCTGGCTTCCCAGTGAACTTGCTACTCTAATGTCAATTATCTTCTGGTACCTTGACCTTAAGTATTCTTTTGCGTTCTAGAGGAACGAAAGCGATGAAAAAGTGAATTCAATTGAATTCTCGAGTTTTACGTGCCAGAACCACAATTCGATTATGAGGCATGTCGTCGTGGGGGACTCCGGATTAATTTTGACCACCAGGGGATCTTCAACGTGCCTCCAATGCACGAGACACGGGCGTTTTTGCATTTCGCCCCTATCGAAATGTGGCCGCCGCGGCCGGTATTTGATCCGGCGACCTCGTGCTTAGCAGCGCAACACCACAGCCGCTAAGCTACCGCGGCGGGGTTTAAAAGTTCAAGGCCAAGGTATCGGAAGATAATTCACGCTACAGTAGCAAGTTCACTGGGAAGCCAACAATTATTCTTTTCTGAGCCACAAGTCATCGGTGTAACGACCGTTTCATTGCTTACCTGTCTCTATAACGCAAGAAGCTATAACGCAATAACGCAATAATATCGCGCACGTAGGGAAGCTAGCGATCAATCGCTAACTTAAAAGGGCGTAAAATGGAAAGAGAGAGCTCTTTCTTTAAACGCAGAGAATATGGCCGGCGTGGGAGTATTCGTCTATATGCTAGGTACACTGCAATAGAGAAAAACAATGCTTTCTTTGTGAAATATATATGTACATGTTATTCGGTTACAAATATTCCGACTCAATATCTCAAAATATGCGATGATATTTTTTTATTTCCTGCTTTCTCTGCGAGGCCCTTCGTAAGCTACACTTCACGCACTGACTGCAGCCTCAAAAGGTTACAGCTACAGAAGGCTGAGCTAGTTCGTAAGGATTTATATTTCGAAAGGTTAAGCGTACAAAATACTGACCCAAGAGGAGCGAACAGCAATCGTGCTGTCATTTTCATTCATTCATAGGACCCATGGTTCCTGCTCCTAACCTTTAAAATCAGTTTAATGGAATTGCTGTTTATCTCCGAAGTATATAATGTGTTAGCATTGTGTTAGCAATGTGTTAGCATATATATATATATATATATATATATATATATATATATATATATATATATATATATATATATATATATATATATATATATATATATATATATATATATATATATATATATATATATATATATAGCTTACGGTAGTCCGCTCCGGACCTAAATTGCCACGGACTTTTGTTTTTCTCAGGACTAGCTTCTTCAACGGACAACCTTACACACTCACCTTGAATGAATTCGAAGGGCAGCACCCACCAGGGGTTCTTCAACCAGGAGATGTAAAGGAATCGACAGACGTTGCCGATGAGCCCAATACAAAGCACCTGTTTGGGAGTTGAGCGTGTAGATACAACTTTAGATTTTGTGTTAGGAAGGACAAATGCACAGACGTGTAGGCAGATAAAAGCCCACACAAGATCCCTGCACCCTCATCGTTGCAACATCTTCCTCAACATCTTCGAGTCGCAGAGTTAAGAGAAATGTGACTAAATTACATTGAACCTCGCCATTTCACAGCTATTATCTGGCAGGTTGTAAAGGCACACATGAAGTCGGGTCTTTCATCGAGTGGCTTAAGCTCTCCGTCAGCGATTCATTAATCGCTGACGGCGGGCTTGCAATACCGAGCAGCGAGATAACGACTTGCTCTGTCGAAGGGAAAGCGCCTGAACAACTACAGGTTCGAAAAATTTTGTCCTCAATAAATTTTGGCGAGGTATAAAGCCATAAACCAGACGGAGAAAAAAAAAACAAATGAGACAAGGGTTGTGATATGATGACTCTGTCATGAGACAAGCTACATTCGAGCCGGCTGTCTCAGAGTTTCACCGTTAATAAAGCAAAACAACACACTTATGAAGAAACGTAAAGTGAGAACTAAACGAAAAAGTAGAAGAAAGCTCTAAACATGAAGGACATATGTCACGGCTGATTATGCAGAATTAGCACACAGCAACAGACTGTTTACCACAGTATACAACAACAACAGCATACACCAGTTGTAAGACAAACAATGTTTGTTTCTACGAACCAGAGGGTTGCAATGCGAACATACCCAATTTGCGTCTCAAACGTTACAACAAAGCTTGTGAAAAATATAATTGAGAATAAGAATACTGATAATGTGAGAATCTCTTGAATGGAAGACTGAGATTTTTGCTAGTATGTGACAACTTAAATGTGACACCTCGCAAGGAACTTAAAGTGCACTAAAAGATTGCATAAAATTGGAGAAAGAATTATGCAGCTCCTAGGAAAGGCCGTGCTTTGAAATCTGTGCAAATAAATCTTACAGGGACGTTAACTGTCATGTAAGTATGTTGAAGAACCCTACGTGTCCGAATTAACGCACAGACAAGGTAATTTGGGTTTTCTCCTATCTTGTAGATTGCTTTGTGACGGTGATTCGGATTATTTTTAGTTGTGATATTTTACTTAAAAGAAGGCTTTAAAAGCACTTATCCCGCTTAATTTTAGGTTTGAGATTTCAAGCATGTCAACTGCCAATTCAGTTCAATGTTTCTAAATAAGTTATGGGTGGAGTAGTATTGCATATTCCGCACAGCATGTAGAGTACCAGAAACGTGGAACATATTCCTCCTTTCATTCAAAAAGATTTCAACGTGTACTCTGTAAAATAAATTCACGAACGCATTTTAGTTGCCCAATTCTTGCACATGAAAAAAAAATGAAACAGGGAAGAGGGCATGTTTTCAACGACCTAAAGGTGCAAAATGATACGATCTTTCTACCAAGGTTTGCTACTAAAGAAATCAAGCTCAGAAATTTAAGTATTCTTGGTTGCCTGAGCTGATCACGCGTTATCGGAAACAGTAGATGGCTTTGTCTGCTTAGTAGGCCCATATCTGTACTAACAACTCGCAGCGTGCGTTATTTCAAATCCTGCCATTCAATTTAATTGTAGGAACAGCCAATATTTTAGCAGCTTTTTTCGCCATAACAATGTGTTCACTCGATCATTGCTTTGTGAAAGGTTGATGGAAGATGATATCGTTAGGTCTATGACGTGTAGCCTATCACTGGATTAAGCAGCGTAGAAAATCACGTTCGTGAGAGGTGTTACTTAAAGTTACTTTAATTAAAGACGTAGGTATATATTTCTAATTAACATTAAACAAGTGCCAATGAACAAATATTACTTCATAACCCGTAATGCAGTGTTGGTTGGCCTCACAACAACAACGACGACGACGACGACGATGATGACGACTACGACGACGACAACAACAACAACTGCAATAACTATCGTGATCGCATACGAATGCAATTAACATGGAACTTTGATTTAATTATTGATGTTCATTTGCACAAAAATAGATGGAGGAGGTTGGGAACAAAGCTGCACAGACAAGGACCCTGAAATCCTTTTGTTATATCTGACTGCATGGCTTCACGCAGATAAAGGTCCAAGTCGGTGAACATGAAAAGGAACATGAAAAAGGAACAGCTTTATCTGTTTGAATGGACACCATAAGGAAGGAACAGAAACATGGGAAGGCATGCGTGGGCGTGTGCTATGCCATACACGTGGGTCTCCTTCTTACCTTGACATGTCCAATCTGCCGGATGAAGCGGAAGCTGAAGAAGTAGGCGAATATCTCGGACACGTGGTTGATGACGGAGGCGACTCCGAAGAGAGTGGGCGTGCCGCCCAGGTCTTGCAGGTGCCAGAAGAGGAAGGTGAACACGAGACCGATGCCAAAGCCCATGAACCACGTGACAACCAGGAAGGCGCCGTAGCGAACCGTCGCGAATGACCGCAGCACAGCGAACAACTCCGGGAGCTTCCGCGTAGTCTGAGCAAACACCGTGCTCTGTGCGGGGAGAGGCGGGCGGATGTGCAGAGCGTCAATTACTCGTTTCATTACCAGCCATAGTACCGTTCGCACAAAATCCGCGTACGTATTTCGTGCGCTCATTTACTTCCGAGCTTTCTCACTTCCTCGTAATGTTTCTTTTTTTTTACTTTTCCCCCTTTCTTACTTTTTGCTGTGCCCCAGTGTAGGGCGCCGCGCTAGTTAACATCACTGCGTTTCCTTCTAATCATTCTCTGTCACTATATCTCACCTATTTTATAAAGAAAACATGCCATGTATATAGAAATCTTCAGAAAACTTATCGCGGGGGAGCTTTCTGGGTTGTTTTCTTTTTCATGTTTCAGTTGGGTAAAATGTATGCCCACGCACTGTGGATCGGTCCCGCTGTAATAAGCGCCCCAGTTTCTCCAATTCGTCACCTAGATTAAAGAAATGCCTCGACGATATGTCATTCACATTCTTTAGCATAAAAATATAGATGGGAGTAAAGGCCAGAGACCGGACTGCCGCAGCACCTGACTTTCTTACGAGTTCATGACACTGAGAAACATCAGCAAGAATTTATCATCGTTGTTACATTTGAAATAAATTACAAAACGAACACGACGGACTCAACAGGTATGAACAGACATGCTTGACGAACACAGCGGTAACGAAGACGAGGACGAATAAATTAAGGTAGGTTCACACACCTGCGCCGAATTTCCGCGATCAGAATGCGTGACTACCAGAAAGGCCAACGCAAGAAGGTCAGCATTCGTTGTGTGAGCCTAAGTTAACTTATTCGCCCTCAACAGCGTTATCACTGTTTTTGTCAGGCATGAACGCACACCAACTTGCCCAAGTTTCCTAGTCAATGAGAAGACCAATTTAACTGGCGTTTATAAAAACACGTTAGGAACACTGCGTATTCGGCATCTTGTTTTGACTCGTGCAGAAGGTAAAAAAAAAAAAAAACTTCATTTCACGTATTACAAGAACAACAGCAAAATACATGTTTGCATATCAACATTTAGCTAGAAAAAAACAAAAACAAAGACTGCATATGTTAATAGAGGGGTAAACAACAAAAAAGTGACGCGAATAACGTTTTGTATGCGCATTGCTAGAAGTCGTCTTTCGCGTTCCCGCGTTCGGTAGAGTGGGCTGTTTCTCATCTGTAGAGGCGAGAAAAATTTACGCGTGATGAATAACACGTAGGTGAAGAATATAGAAATCGCGTATTGCGCTCACACTATCATTAAGGCTAGGGCATTGAACTTGGAAAACAGCGGTTTGGGGAATATGCGAAAGTAGGCACAAACTGCTCTGCCTTTCCCACCTTTATGAGTCCTGGCAATGCACTGTATTTTTTCTATTCCTCGCGATGTTACTCAAGCAAGCTCAAATGATGACAATACTAAACTTCTGCACGTAGTTTCAGGCCTCAGCGTAATTTAGCAGATGGCTGCCCAGCGATGCAGTATTGGACTCGCAAATGAACATGCATAGGTGATGATCTCATTTATCATTCATATTTCTGTTTTCCCTAGGGCTGGTGATGGTTTTATATTTAGTGCAATATAGCGTAAACTTGGGCCAGTTGCTTCAAGTTTACTATGACGGAAGTTCAAAGGGAATGGTGACACTAAGAAAAAGGACAAAGGACAAGCGCTGATTTATTTCCGGCATATGTGCCAGCAAATAAATGCATCGCGATAATGCGTGTCAGCAGTTATTACTGCAGAAAAACTAGAGGCATAAAAGAAGGAAGCGTGATGCGAATGAAAAAAAGTTTGAAAACACAACATGTACTGCCGGCTTCCACGCACTTTAAAACTAATCACGAAGCTGTCTTTATATGCATCGTTATCACCAGCTAAATTTCGGCCATTTCAGGAAAAAGCTGCTCCTTTTTCGATCTAATTGACCCTGTTCTGCGCCAGCGGCACTGAACCGATACACACGAATTTTCAAACTGCACTACTCCATCTTATTCTCTTGCCGCCAGTTGGTTTCCCATCCTTGGTGACCATTACTTTAGAGCTATATACCACCGGTTTGTTGCGTTAATCAAATACTTCACAGGTTTGTTGTTTTTTAAGTAATTTTTTGCACTGGAAAAACCATAAGGAGGTGAGGACACACCTTTGTCGTCTCCGGCTGTTTCTCTTCCGGCTTGGGTGGTTGCCGAGCCTGTGGTATGCCCGGCGCGATGTCTTCGATGGTGATGGGCTTGCTCGCGTCGCTGTTCATCACGACCTGCTTCATGACGATGTTGTCGGCCGGCGCACCCAGGTCAGGCTCATATTCGAACTTGAGCTGCGTGGCCGATATGAAGGCGCAGCCCATGAGCACCGAGAAGGTGGCGAAGCAGATGGTGTAGTTCCGCTCTTTTTCGTACGGGCCACATGGGTGGTTTGGAAAAGAGGTCGAGTGGTCGAGCGCAATACCCACGAAGAACATGGCGACACCCCAGCCGAGCGAGCCGAACATGCGTTGGCGACCGTAGTTGTCAGTGTCCTCGCCGAGGTGGGACAGCGTCGCCGAGTCGGCCAGTGTGATGGCCGGGGCGCTGAAGTACTCGCCGAGCACGATGAGCAGCAGGAGGAGGAAGAAGACCTCCTGCACGTCTTCGTACTTGTACACGATCGAGCTAAAAGGAGGCGAGATGTAAGATGTGTGCCGCTCCTGGTTGTAGTTGAGGGTGTACTCGACCGTGTTGGGCGACTTGCCGACGACGTAGTTTGGGGGAAGCTGCTTAGCCTTGCTTCGCCCTTTTTCCACCTGAGGCAGCGACGGTGCCTCGGTGATTGAGCGGCTCTTCTTAGTGCGCAGCTGCCGTAAAGAATCGAGGATTTGCGGAACTGACTGCTCTTCTTCGGCGGCGACGTCCATCCAGAGGTCCTCCTGGACCATAGGCACGCTCCGGCGGTAGCGGTCGTTGCCGCCAGTGTCCGGGGAGTACAAGACGTGGTGCGTGTCGTTGTAGTCGATGCACGAGGCGGCGGGAGGCTGCACGAACGCCAGCGATAGCGTGAATATGATCCAGCAGGCGAGTGAGCAGAGCAGGATCGCCTTTCCCTTCCTGAAGCGGTCAGCGACTCCGCCCCACATGGGGGCGCTGATGAACTCGACCAAGGGCCGGATGCCTATGAGCAGACCACTCTGCGTGGCGTTCATGCCCATCTGCTTGAAGTAAACGGCGAGCAGCGGAAAGAGCGAGCCGAACGCGGAGAAGAAGAAGAAGTAGAACGTCTTGGACACGAGCAGGTCTTGGTTTATGCTGGTTAGGAAGCCCTCGACAAAGTTCTGCGGTGGCCGGAACGGCTGCGCGGGAATCGGTTGTTCTGTTGGTTGCTGTTGGTGTTGATAACTTTGAGTATTCAACACAGTTCTTTCAGAATTCGCGGGTGGCCCCGTCGGTGGGCCTCTGTTAGCACCACTGCCGTCTTCATCATCGAAGCTTTTCATCCGGACCATTGTGGCACACACTGTCAGAACGTCACTTGCAGTAGAATTTCTATTGCTTGAAGCAACACCGCAGAGTTTTAATGTTGGAGACGTATCAACATAGTTGCACTATGACACGGAAGACGGTTGACATTTTGGTCTAAGGTCGAGGTTCCTGAGAAAAAAAGAGAAGGGCGATAACAAGAAACATGAAAGCCTTATGGTAGAAGGTCTACAACTCGCTCAGTAATCATCACCAAGAAATGTGCAGTAAAGTGGGCACTCTCAGAATGAGGTGTCATGTGTTTTGCTCGACAACTCTCCGTGGCCTACTCAGTCGGGCGCACTTAAGTCTTGCACGTTTCGCACGTACGCAATAAGCAGAATGCTGCACTGGCTTCCTTTGGACCGACAAAGTGCAGAATGGGAAGCAGTACAAAACGACTTTCAGTTGCTCCGAGCTACTCGCGCGATAGGTTAAGCGCAGATCACCATGATGACACAAAATTATTACAAAAGTTTAGAGATCAGGAACACCTTACGTCAGCACAAACAACCTTGGTAAAGAATTTCAAACCAACTAAACACGTGACCACCACTGTTGCTGAGGGCCCTGTGGCACGTTTGGCGCTTCGAGGCTGTGAAAAGTTCTGATAACTTACCGTTAGCATACGCAAAACATGGACACATGGGGTTACTATACCAGGTTCTCAAATTAATTGGTATCACCTTTGACCTCGGTATGCGTTGACTAAAAGATGCACAATAACGTCCAATATAACAGGGTACGGATAATACTGCATTGATAGTTAGTGTCTACTTCGAACACACTCGTGCTATGTTACTTGCTGTTCCCCCCCAAAAAATTAGCTTTTGCACATCTCAACGCATTCATTTACATACGAACTATCAGCTGTGAAGTGTCTCTTGATTGAACACTGACTCAATGTTGCCTTTTATATTTCACCTGAGTGTACGCCAGCGACCTGAAACTCACGAACTGAACTTTAGTGCCGCAAATGCGTAGTAACAGCCATTGTCTTCGCATTGTGAACATAGTCTCCAAATCACGCGACCTCGAACGCTCTCCCGGGCGTATCTTGTCGCAAAAGAGTTTTCCGGGCACAGACGCAGCAAAGCGCGAACAGCGTGCTCACACGGCGTCATTGGCTGTTCGGAAAGGGGGCGTGGAGGCGGCAATGGCGCTCGCCTGGGCGCTGGAGAGAGAGAGAGAGTGGGCGAGCGAGACAGGCGCCTCGCTGCGCTCACGATCGAACCCCAGGTTGTCAATTATTTATCGGGCAATGAATGTATGCCAGATGGAGTGCCCGGCGACATTCGATGAAACTTCGGCCAATTTTAGTTTGTCGCTTCCAACTGGCAAACGCCATGGTACGGGTGACTAGACCGGTAAGTAGAGCTCAAGGCGTAAGAAGACTGGGAGGGGGGAGAGAAAAAGAAGGAGGGGAGGTGAGCGCTTGGCAATGGCGCGCGCGAGGAGCGTTTTCGTATAAAGGAATGTGGGCTGCAATAGCGGATTTGTTTAAGGATCTCTGTTCATACGAATGGGCATTACTGTGATAAAAAAAAGAACATGCAACGACGTCGACGTCCGAAGATGAGATGTCCGAAGGTGATGGGTGCGAAGATGAGGCGAGACTGTGTTACGCGGCCCAGCAAATTGCGACTGTTGCCCCTTCAGTACACGCCTCGTTTCATGCAATTTCAGAAATGTGATAACCACGGCCCGAAACTCCGAATATTCGTGGTTATTCTGCGCTTTCTTGGTGTTTGGCAAATTACTGAAGAATTAGTATGATACCTCAGAAAGAAACATTCAAGCATTACGCCACGTATCGATACTTTATGAGAGAGATTCCGCGCATTGCCGTTACAGCTGAGCTTCACGCCGACCTTTTTCGTAATTGCTTCGCTCTTCCATACCTAGGCGCATGTTTAAAATATCGGTTTCTAGGGCGGCCCATACATCACACCCTTAGCGCTGTTGCATTGTCGTACACTGCCAACTTGTTCGCTGCTTGTTAACCAGATGTCTTCTCGTGGCGAGAGGCACGATGGAAGAGCATTATTACTGTAATTCTACGCGACCAGATAACAAGGTACACGAGCAAAATTAATAAATTAAGTCGCCTGAATCAACAACAACGCGCCTTCTAAGTCCGGAAGGACTGTAAAGCAAGACGAATAGAACCTGTCAGCGCCGTCTCTTCACGATAACAGGCGTCTTTGGGTCGTCATGGAACGGCATGAAATCGTTATCTCGTGTACCATAGGACAGCATAAAGAGAGTAAGGAAGGAGGGAAAGCATTGAAAGGAGAATCGAAAGAGAGTGGGAAGGAGAAGGGGGAGAGCGGTGTAGCCGTGTTTGCGCCCTTTAAGGAAAATCCCATCACCGGACAGAAACACAGGAGTTACAGGCGGAACAAGGGCGAAGCGAAACCTTACCAGCGCAGCGGGCGGTAACCGTCTCGTCCGTACGGCTCGCCGCAGTATCCCCTGATCTTGAATAGTACGAGCGCCAAGGAAAAATCGGTCGAGGCCAGCAGCACCGGGGGCCTGAGAGAACCGGCGGCGGCTGGGCTTTCGGGGCGCTCGGGCCGCAAACCCCGGGAGCGAGAGCCGCGCTCGGCGCATGCGTCGGCTCTACTTTTTCCGCGGTGGGGCACCGCGTTCGACTGCGCGGCGCGGTCGAAGAAGAGCGCCGCGAGAGCGCCGTCCGCACGACGATCGGCCCTCACCGGTCGCACGGTTGCCGAGAAGGCGATTTTACCTTGATTCGTGCGAGCAAGCACTGCTGTCAGTCCGCGGTTGGCGTTCGCCAAAGGGGTGTGCGTGCCGCGGTGTCAGGTATCGCGCGCGAAACCCGGAGTATATGGAAGGAAGGGGTGCGCGAAGCTCCCCGTTCCCGGAAGGGAACGGGGAGCCGTGCCAAAGCGAACGTCCACTCTGGTCGGCACGCGAGATCCGTTATCCGAAGGAGACGTGTGCCCACATTCGGAAGAAGGAATGCGAGCGGAAGTAGCAGGCCGGAAACGGGCGGATGCGCGCGTGCGTAAGCCATGCAGGCAAAGCGAAGACGCAGAAGGACGCGGTCAAATGCGCCTGCGAGTTTATTGGTTGCGTATTTTCTTTTTCTCTATGTCTGCAGCCGCTTTTTTTTTTCAGTATCCTTACCATTTCGACCACTTCTTCGGCTATGATAATCGTCATAAGTTATAGTAATGTCTGTCACGCATGATCAAAACATGCCAGTACGTTTCTCTCCAGCATACCCGCTAGTACCTTCTGGTTAGGTACAATTTCAGAAGTATACAAGGGTCGGTCAATGTTACAGGAATACCAAACTTGCGTTCAAAGCCCGCATTCGACATATTTACTCATTCGCAAGGACGCTTCTCTGCCCTGCACTTTCGCCCAAGTAATGGCGACACCGGGCATCGTTTAAACGAAGACGGAGTGCTTGCTGCAGATGCGGGGGCTTGCCTTTTGCGCACGGCTTCCCCACGAAAGCCATGTGTACATTTTCCATGTGATGATACAGGCAAATTGTGCTTGCACACGCTCTTCGCAAGAATGACAACGTCGCCATTGGTTGGGCAAACTGTCTAGCAAGAAAGCTAACTTTCAGGTAGCCGAACGTCAGGTTAAAAGTGACATGTCTGCCGTCGTTGTTAGTTGAATACAACTCTTATTGGTGCAACACCCTGCAACAGTCTACCTACCTTGACAGCCAATAACGCTTACTCCGAAAGGTATCTTCGAACCTAGGGAAACTATAGCAGTTGTTCTATGTCATCAGGTAGGCAAATGTTCTAAATAAGCGGTTTCACACACACAGTTGCAAAGTATGATATCTTATTACATTTTTAACAATAGTTAATTATTATAAAGCTTTACAGTTACTACCATAAATCAGAAGGGATCGTCTTTTCAGGCACACCAATCTTATGCATCTCTTTTTAGTACCACTTGCTACAACACAACCGGCACAATAAATAGCCCTCGGTTCTCCTTATAAACCAGACGAAAGCTGGAGCAACGCCGGTTTAAGCACAACTCTACCAACGAGCGCCTAAGTGAGTCTATGCTTTTTGAAGACGACTATGCTGATAAGCAAATACTATCCACTCTCGATAATTCAGCAGTCGGTTATTCACAGCTTTGGTTAATTCGTTCAATATATTTGGCTCATGGTGAGCTGAACAATAATAAATTCCAACACCGGTAATAGAAGCAGTGAAACATTTTTCCAGCTTACCTGTACGAAGCCGCAAACTGTGGTTTTCTTTCGGGACAAAAGGCCGCTGAAAAGGCATTCTTTGTTGTATTTTGTATGCAATCGTGGGGCACTATACTAATTAATTGGCGCTCACATAAAAATGCTGTTTTAAAATGCGCTTTTTTTCGAAGTAACCAGATATGGATAGCCGAACGTTGTACACGTTTGGCGGTTTCTGAACGAGGAATTTATTATGAAAAATACTTATTGTAATTTGTTTCATGGTGGAAGCTACAGCGATGTATTCAACGAGGCAGGAGCGCGTTTAAGTTATTGCAATATGCCTCCACGCTGTGTGTGTATACTTCATCGTCAGAAAGTTG
Source organism: Dermacentor variabilis (assembly GCF_050947875.1). NCBI lineage: Eukaryota > Metazoa > Arthropoda > Arachnida > Ixodida > Ixodidae > Dermacentor > Dermacentor variabilis. The sequence goes on from NC_134572.1 coordinate 67,105,673, forward strand.
TAAATGTCTATTGCTCTTTTTTTTTATAAGCATACTTCCTCTGCACTAATTGTCCTCTACCGGAAGGGAATAGGAAGCTGAATGTTTGCGAAACTTTTGATGGCTTCGCGTACGTGCCTTTGGCCTATAGTCCGTCCTGTGATTGGCTTCTGCAACTTGTTCGACGATTTCGAATGACTGCTGCAGACACAAAGCTTGGTACGTTGCGGTTAATTCTTTTGCACAGATGTACCGTACAGTTGGAAAGGATTGTCAATATTTACACAAATGGGTCACATAAATGGGATAAGTGGTCATAACGAAAACAAATAATTAAATAATATCACGTAATTGCTCAGCCCAGATCCAACTTTGCATGAAAATGTGTTTGCGATGTGTGAAACGACAATTGCGGGGAAATGAAGGTACCACTCGGAAACGTGGCATAAGCCATGTTGATTATAAGCATATCGCGCTACGCGTCTAGGCGAGAGAGACGTATATATATATATTATTAGAGTTTGGAGGACGATCCCACCACTGGCATCCAGTTGTAAGGGTTGTAGGTCGTCTCGTAGAAGGGAACTTGGGGGGAGGGGGGACCGGACTAGGCGAGCAGGATTTATTTACATATATTTACATTTTAAACAAGAGATACATTCGAAAGTCTAGCGTGATTCCCAAATGGAGCACGCAAGACGAAGCATACAGCATGCGAGCACGAAGCTCCAAACACACCCAGCACACTGCTGGTCGAGCACGAGGACGAGCACAAAGCTCAAAAGCACGATCACAGAGCACACACTAGCAGCGACAAACAGCTGCTTATAAGCACTCTGTGTTCCCTAGATCCCTAGGTGAGGGAAACGTTCAAGTCATCGTAGCTGGCCCAGCTTTGAGGGAAGGGGGAGGGGGTTTACACACACACATTCCGCACAGGTTTCGCTGCCCCTTCCGAGGTGAGACGGGCTTCGCAGAACTCGGGGCTTACGTCTTAAAAGGCGCGTCTTATTCCCCAAGCTGACCCCCGCAGCGTGGCCGCCCGTTGTCCATTGACCATGAAGACCCGGCAAATTAACCAACAATACACGGGTCGCCTAACGTGGCCCGCCCTGCTGCCGTCTCCGATTCCCCGAACGAGACGCATGGTGGATTACCGCTGCGGTAGTCCGCAGTTCTCAGAAGGAAGTTCATGGTCGGTTGGCGCTGTTGTCCTCGCCGGTTCTCTGAAGGGCGCCACCACTGCGGGTCGATCGAAGCACCTGAAGCGGGCGGAGATAGTTTTGCAGAGCAGTACCCCTGCAGGCCGATCCTAACAATATATACGATCACTGATTGATTCATTTGGTTGACCCTCTCAAAGCAACGCATGGTGCTACGAGAAGCACCGTAGTGAAGGTCTCCAGGTTAATGTCGACTATCTATGGCTGCATCTTTTCCTCCATCTAAATGTTGCCACCGCGGCCGCGAAGCTACTCCGCGTCATGGGTTAGCATGGGTTAGACATAGGTTAGTCAATGAGCGAGTGCCTGGGCGAGTGAGTCGTAGAAAAAGAGTTAAACCGATTAGGGCCAGAAAACATAATGATGGATGGATGGATGTTATGAGCGTCCCCTTTGCAACGGGGCGGTGGGTTGCGCCACCAAACTCTTCCTATTATACTGCTTAATGTCCTACCTAGGTTGAACAATAATAAAAGAAAAAAAACACTATGAACTCCCACAACCAATTTTTTTGATCCCCTATTGCTAACTGTGCTTTTGTACTTCTCCATTTTTTGTCGTTTGCCTACTTTTATTCCACCAATCCTGCAATCGCACCCAGTGCACCACGCAGAGCGAAGGGAGGCCCGCGCCCTGGCCATACACAAGCGATACGGGAATTTACCCTCTACAGCCTACACGGACGCGGCTTCTTACTCCAGACGCGCAGCCACAACAGCCACCGTAGTCGTCAACACAGAACATTGGAGCAGCATTTCGCTCACACGAAGCAATGCCCTCCAAGCCGAGGAAGCGGCCATAGCCCTCGCGCTCTCCCAAACAGAGGTTGAAGTCATAGTGACCGACTCCCAACAGGCGTGCCACAACTTTGCTAGCGGCAGAATTTATACCACTACGCTCCGGATCATCAATCAAAAGCCGCCAACGAGATCAGTCATGATCATCTGGGCGCTAGCTCATCAAGGCATTCCTGGCAACGAGGTCACCAACCACGTGGCTCGAGATCTGACCCACCGAGCCGACGCCGAGGAATCTGAAACCGAGCGCATGCACCCTCTAGTCTCTTACCAAGACATCACACAACACTACAAGCTAACCCGCAGAACATATGCACCCCCACACAAGTCACTACCTAGAGAGCAGGAGCGATTCCTCCGAGCTCTACAGGTTAATACATTCCCTCACCCAACCAGAAATCACCTCATAGACCCTACACAATTCTCTCTGCAATGCCGCTTCTGCTCAGAGCCCGGGTCCCTCAGGCACATAGTAGGAGGTTGCAGAGCGGCACCATTAAATCCTCCGAACCCTTGCCCCACTAACGAGCTTTGGGAGAGAGCCTTGGCCAGCTTCGACCTCGAGGATCTGCAACGGCTGATTGCGAGGGCCGAGGACGCGGCTCGAGCTCAAGGCATTCTGGAATGAGGACGCCTCTCCAAAGCTGCATTCACCGAATAAAAATGTTTATTCTCTATCTCTCTCCTCCAATCGCCTCTTACTAATCCCTATTGCGGACTTGTTTACTTTTCCACTGCTCTCGCTGAACCCAAGAGCTTCAAGGAGGCCAGTGGTGCCTAAATCGACCGCTGGGTAGACGTCTTCACATTCTAATAAAACATGTTCCATAGTTTCCCTAGCTTTACCGCCGCAAGCACATGCGTCTTCTTCCTTCTTATACCTCGCTTCATAGGTGCGTGTTCTAAGGCATCCCGATCTCGCTTCGAAAAGTAATGAGCTTCCCTTTGAGTTATCATGAATTGTTTCTTTCCTGATTTCGTTTTTTCCTCTAAAGTAGTTACTCATGGCAAGTTTCTTTTCAATTGCCGCCACCCATGAGATTATTTCGGCCTCTGACTTTCCTCTTGACGTTCTTTGTTACTGTGTTGCCCACCCTACAGGCCGCATACTTGCTGGTAAGATTCCTAGTTCTTTTCCTCCACTGTGAATCAATGTTTTTTTTTTCCTGTACAGATACCTTAGCACTCCCCCAGCCCATTTACTTTCTTCTATATGGATGGATGTTATGAGCGTCCCCTTTGGTGGGTTGCGCCACCAGACTGATGAGACTGACGCCCTCTCGCGGACGTTGTAGCGGGCGCGGCGTGGAGGGATAGCGTGACGGTATTGGTTAAGAATAGGAAGGCACGCAAGCCACGAAACCGCGATGCCCGTGAAAAGAAGAAATCCGTCGTGAGAGTCACCGCACCCGCGTGACCGCAGTTCGTCTGACCTCGGGTTTGCTCGGATTTCGATGGGGCGTCGGATAGCCTGAAAGCCAACTCCCTCATTTATGGCCAGATATTCACCTTCATCTGAAAGTGGGGGCTCGCTGACTATCCTTTTTTCTTTCTACCGTTCCCCTTCCTCAAGCAGAGGGTCGCCAAGCCTGCGCGACCATGGTTATTATTCTTTCCTTTCTTTATCTCTCACCTCTTTCTCTAAGCCGCTACCTTTCTCTCCAAGCATCATATTCATTATTTTTCTTCCCATCGGGGGCTGCGCGGTCCTAGTTTCCTTAACTTAGCTTAGTTTAGCTCTTCCCACTTTGGTACAAGTAGGTTTAAAAAAAAAACGCCAGTGTGCCATGCAAATGGTGCACGTGAAAGAACCCCAGGAGGTCAAAATTAATCCGGAGTCCCGCGCTATGGCATCCCTCATAATCAAATCGTGGTTGTGTTACGTAAAACTGCAGAATATCATAAGTAGGCTTTTTAAATATAACATAGTCATTCATTCTTATTCAGCCATCTAATTCTAGTTTCTATACTTTTCTCGGGCATTGAAGTTTTGCGCACAGTGTGACTAGGGCACTTCTTGCAACATTCAGGCTTCAAAAGAACTGAAGATTAACCTCAAGATTAAAACGCATTCAGATTCCTCTCTTTACAAAAAAGAAAGAAACGGAAACAGACTCAAATTGTACATTCATGTTCCCCAATTCCAAATTGCACACATTTTCTTTCACTTATTTACTGCTATTATTGTGCTTGTGCTCTTACTGTTGCCATTAAAATTTTTATTGCGCAATCTGGTTTAGTTAGGTGGCGTGTGTAAGACTCTATACTCTTAGAGGCCCACAAAATTGTGCAAATAGTCTTGCATGTTTACCGATACATTTCGTGAAAGTGAACGCATGAATGTCGGACTCTTGCGGCGAGACCTTCCGCAGCACTGCGTACGACATTACCATGGCTACGCACCAAATGTTCAAGCTTGGTTGGTCGAAGGTGCGAAGCGCATACGAAACGTAGCCGAGGGCATGTGTGCAAAACAGTGCAGTGGTTTATAAGAAGCACACGTTCAGCTATCGCTGCGTGGTTTTCTGCACATTAAACAAGAGCTCAGATGTTTTATTATTATTATTATTATTATTATTATTATTATTATTATTATTATTATTATTTCAGCTATAAGTCCGAAACATGGTTCGACCTGTTCCTCTGTCCTTCTCGTAACGCTGTCGTCATCAGGCTACTTTCTCATCATTAGCGCCATAAAATAGCGAAAAAAAGGTGAAAAAATTTAGGCAGCACTAATCTACGATAACTACACAAGTATGCGAATAGTCAAAACACTTCACGTATGAGGCGTGTACTGCAGCTGGGCTTCGCTATTGCCCTTCCCTCTGGACACGCTGCGCCGCCCATACCCAGTGACACACACACACACGCACACACACACACACACACACACACACACACACACACACACACACACACACACACACACACACACACACACACACACACACACACACACACACACACACACACACACACACACACACACACACACACACACACACACACACACACACACACACACACACACACACACACACACACACACACACACACACACACACACACACACACACACAGTGAACTAAATTTGGTGCAAAAAGAGGTTAATTGAAGTAAAACACGATGTGGGGCTAGTTGTTTCATAGCTTTCAAAAGATTAAGCGCCGACAGAGACAGTACACTAAGAATGCACAAAGACAGGACAGTGTGCTGTCTCTGTTGGCGCTTCCTCTTCTGAATGAGGTTCATTGAAGAGCGGCGCATACCCAGTAACACATGCCCAAGTGAACATCCCACACTATAGATTGCACTACGCCTTCGGGATCCGGCCACAATTTTGCTGGGATAGCTAGCTAGCTAAAACGAAAACTGGTGCGACAATTAATGCGATAAATGCTATTGCCATCTAAGTCGGCTGCTCCTCACCACCGGGTATCGAACTTTTGCCAATGCTTTAATGTGCAGTTGGGAACCCGACGACCTAACATTTGCAGATACAGCATGCAACGTTCGCGAATTTGCAAGTTGTGAGAGATTGAGAGCGCTACACAGACTCTGAGAATGGGGACATTTGTGCACTATTTTCGGAGGCCACATCAAGCCCACTACGGCAGACGAAGACGACGTCGTGGTCATCGCAAAGTTTATCTTAATTACTTACTCATCAGTCCGACCATTTCCTTTACTTTAAGTATAATGATTAATTTTAAGTTATTTTTACTTCTGCCTGTTTATACAAGGCAGATTAGCTTACTTGCTAGGGATCCGAATTTCCTGTACTTATTTATCTTAAAAATCGGGGGTTATTTATCGGTGCTTACGTTTTTCTCCTTTGAATCGGGGTATTTCGATCTCGAATTTTAATACTGGAGAGAAATCTGTGTATCAGAAATCGATAATAAGTTTAAAAATAAAGTGTTGTAACACACACACACACACACACACACACACACACACACACACACACACACACACACACACACACACACACACACACACACACACACACACACACACACACACACACACACACACACACACACACACACACACACACACACACACACACACACACACACACTGTTTTCTTTGTTCTTTTCAGAGCTAGCTGCAATGCGCTCTTGTGTGGCTGGGGTATGTGAACAATTGTCGTCTACGGCAAAACGACGCACGGACTTTCTTGAAATAAAATACAGGGGTTTAGTAAAGAACTGGCATCGCAGTCGCGCGTGATAGGGCACGCGTCAGTGGAGCAAAAATAGGAGGTCTATTGTGGCTTGACGTTGACTTCATTTCTTGGAAAGGCGACACTGAGGGTGGAAAGGTTAAAGACAAATTAAATTTATGTATATTTTTCATGTCGGGAAAATGAGCTGCGAGCTGCCATTTTATTTCAGCTCAGGTAAGCCGACAGTGTTTACATCATATAGCGAGCGACTGTATAAGGTCCAATCTGAAGGAGAACACCCAACTGAGAATACCTGCATTACATAACCGCAATATTCCTTGGAATATGTCGCAGGAAAGAAGACTCATGGTGATGCAGTAATCTGTAACTGCAGAGTGGGACTGATAATTTTGCGAAATATATAAAGGATATCGGAGTTCAAAAAGCGTGTCACAACCGCGCCAACAATTCCTTTGAGTGGTCCTTTGTCTCAAATTTTGCGGCAAGCCATAGGCTCAGCAAAAATTGAGAAAAGAAGGGGGGGGGGGTACCGCCTGGTTCATTCTGGGGTATGGAATAAAAATAAACGAGATCGTAAGAGAGGAAGCAAGTGACAAGGGAAAGAAATGAAAAAGAAAATGATAGCATTAATGTAGGCATATTTTAAGCTTAAGTTTATTTTTTGTAGAATGAAGTTCCTGGACCTTCAAACCTTAGAAAAATATACTGGCAAGCGTTATAGCTTTACTATATTAGTTTTTCTACAAATTAGTTTCATTTTCCGGAAGGTGTGTGTTTGTCGGGAAGTCTGACGCAAAAGGTGGTCACGTGGGAGCAGAACGTCGTGACGTTCTGGTCCTCCTCCGGCACGCTCGGTTGTCTTTTATACTTCTACATTGAGCCACGCAACAAAAGTGCGGCACAGCGACCATGTGGGATCAGTCGGCCTCTTTTTCTGCTAGCTGTTCTTTTCGTTAGTTTTGGCCAGTAAGTTCTTTATTTTTGCTCATACTAATGCTTCCTTTTAAAATTGATCCAGTTTTGTCTTCGTTTTGTTTAAAAGTAATTTATTCTTCCAATTTTCTTTTTATTAGGCGAACTTATCCAACTGCTTTTCTCATTTGACTTTAGCGCATACATTGCAACTTCAAAACTGAAATAGGGCACAAAAATTTACTAGAAACCCGAGACCCACACCACTTTCGAGATTGGTCTCCCAAACATCGCCGAGAGACATTCTTGTTCCAGGTAGGTTTGCCTCCCCCCCCCCCCCCCCGCCCCCCTGAGCTTAAGGTTTGTGGAAAAACCATGTGGTGGAACACTGGTACATTCTCGCCGTATATAGCCTTAGAAACGCATAACCTTAAAGGTCTGTCGGCAGTTATCTGCAATTGTCTGCGAAGCAACTGTGTGCGGTTAATAACGACAGAACCTTAAGGTCAGCTTACCCAGCTTTTCTATAATCATAGCTTCTCTACCTCGCCACAATTTGATGAAGACTTGGACCCTTCACCGACACAATTCACTTACCGTACATTGTGCCTTACTTCGGCTTCTCCATTGTTGATCCCAGTGTCTTTCGGCATCGACCCCTGCTAACAGTCTGCATAGTTCCATTCACCTTGCTTACTCGGCTACTCACAGGTATTCTTTGCTCACAAGTGTGAACTCATTTTGACTTGAGACAGGGTCCGCAGCTTGTCTTCGGCAAATGCAGTTGGCTTCAATAGGTTTCTCCGCCACCTTAGATTATTTGGTTCCCTGCTTGATATATTTAATGAGACCTCAAAGCACGGCTACGTTAAAACGCCATCGCTAATGACGTTGCACTTCCAGTTCTTACCGCCATGAGGGATGAACAGTGCGATGACTTGTTGATTTACTTGGATGAAATTAGAAATATTGGCAGCTGTTGTATACACTGAAGGCTTCTGCGCTAACAGTGAAATTCTTCTGATGCTGTGTGATGGCACTTGTCTGAAATCGTTTAAGTGCAGGTGCACGCAGGAATAAATGAAAATACAAATTTGATGGTTGAATTGTATCGCCGTGCGACGCACCAGCGACGGATTAAGCTAATGGGCGAGCTCCTTAATCCCGCAGAGAGTGTAATCGTTCGTCAAGTGTTAATATATTGTTCCATTTCAGTTTGCCGCTTGGTGCGCAAAGTTCGGCTGTGTTTTAGATAAAGTTACTAAAGAAATTTACAATGCCATTGTAACTCTACTAGCAAATAGGTCGTGTTTCCGAACCAGGAGGTTTTCTATTTATTTCCACTTGAATTTTAATAACCGATCAACTTAACAAGAAGCACAATCCGTCAACGTTTCGTATTGTTTTATTATAAAAATCAGTATGAAAAACAGTTCAGCATATATAAACGTTCAGTGCCATATATCGTGATGAGTTGTTTTCTTTTCTTTTTATTCTTCCTTCTTATTACTTTTTATAGTGCAGCGAACGCAGGCAGCATTGTCTGTAGTACGTCAACTAGACCTGTACAGAATACCTTGCGCCATGGCGCTAACTGTAGTGTATGTGCACATCTTATTGTAGCACACATTTATTCAGCGCACTAAACAGAGCGCATCGGTGCCACGTCTGTGCGCCTCGTTTCCTCTAATCGAAACCTATGTAAGACATGAAAGCAGATAAAGTCACTCTTTTTTTTATGTTCTAAACGCACTCTCAATCATACAAAGCAAACACACCGAGGCTGCCAACAATCAGTGTTAGCACTGGAAAACAAAAGTGGTCATTTGCGACACAAAGTACTCAGCGTATCGTATGCAACCGGCACAGCGCGATTTCAACAACATAACAACATACGGTAACCGCTGTGATCAAAACGAGAAACAGCCACATAGAAACGAATGTGAGAACACGTAACTAAACAGCCTTAATGTAAGGCTGTTTTCGCGAATACTCAAGGTGTCTACTTTCACTATACAGCTTGAAAGACTAATTCACTTGAACGAAGTTTGGGATGCATACACCGCTTTTATTTAATTTGGAGAGAACACCTAAACTGCAAAAGCAAACAAAACGAAAATATGACGGCGTGCATTCCAGTGCCTTTACTGGGCGACAAATGCATTCATTCAAATACACAGGCCTAAAACTTGAGACGAAGTGAGAGGTGCGTTTATATATAAATATTTATAGAGGTTTCTCAGAGGCTATTTCGCTGTACAAATCACTATCATAATATCTAACCTCCAACAACTGCCCACAAGAAGAACAACAACTAGAAGACTGCCTGCATTCTAGCCAAAGTCACGAAATAATTATTCTTAAAAGGCGCCTGGTGTACTCAGCTAGAACTCCTACGACAAACAAGGACTACATCGCACTTGTAACCGTGAAATCTCCGCATCAGTAACGAATCAAGCGCACCTAATAAACCGAGTTATAATTACAGACTTATTATGCGCCTCTGAGGCAACAACTTCTAGGGTTTTGATTTTCTGCGACCTCTCAAGCGGATCGGTGAAGCAGGTATCGCGAACACCTGTAACGCCGCTCACCTAACCCATCAGTGTCTTCTTCTTAAGGACTAGCATCCTCAAGTCCTGACGTAATAAATTGCCGTAGTGATGCAAAGGTGTCATAGAACTAAGGCACGCGAAGTATACCGTGTTCCAGTACACGTTAAGTGCTCGACAGTCTGATAAAACGTAGCTTTGAACGTAAAACTTAAGTCACAGAAAGAAGCAACTAGTTTCGTATCGTAGAGTGCATCTGGCAGTGAAAGTTGGCACCATTCGACACCTGTGTTAGGGAAGATTGTCAACACACACTATCCATTGGATGTTGACTCATCTGGAAAACGAACATTGATGTGCGTTGCAGCTTGCATCACAAAACGAAGAGAAAGAAAAAGTGTTAGTTCAAAAGAGTCCGCATTTAGGAAAGGAGAATAAAGTGGTTAAAATTGCTTGTGGATATATTTTGGGTCCCGACGTACCCCACTGTAAACCTGACGTTTCAATGAAACGTTTACAAAAAGTCCAGCCAATACTGTATTTGCATCAAGCAATGTATAAACCCTGTCGCACTAAATGAGAGTGTTTTTTTTTTCAGCTGCCCTATAACCTTTGAACAACGCATTAGCGTTTATAGTGAGCATGAAACATTAAAAACAACATGAAAGTTTAAGCCTCATAAAGTAAGATTGCTGATTAAAATCGCGCCATTCATTACATGCGCACTCACTTGTCCGTATTCATGATCAAGCCACGAATGAGCAGCGATGTATGTCAAACAAAGTTTTATAACAATTATTCCCGAACCGCCACACTTTTCATGACCCATGACAACTGAAGCAAATCTGAATGAGCTTTGCAACCGCGATGCGTCGCTCACGACTGCTGCTCAGCAATATAGATTTGTCATGGGCTGAGGACCAGGTAGATGGCCAAGTAGGAAAACAAGAGCGTTATGAAAGGCTCTCGCTGGTGGCTCTTCAGATTTGCTTACCTGCTAGCACGTTACTAAAAACATGGACGCGAAACGCTAACAGAGGGTTGATGAGCAAACTTACAACTGGTTTATTCTTGTCAGGTCACATCTATATCAGTGGATTCAATCAGATTACAAGAAACAACATTGAACAAAAAAGTAAGAGGCACAATGACCTTTGTGGACATGTCTGCTGAAGCTAGGCGATGACATAGGTTCAACAGTTATCATGAGCATTAACCGCAAACTCGATTTTAGCTTGAGTTAGCTGGACAGACGGCATACTTACGCACTTTACCCGCGATTATAGACGGTGCTTCCTTAATCTCTCCAAGGTCTTTATCACTCCCACGTGCAATTAACTCAGTTTTACCGAAAATTGGTGCAAACGTGCATCTCTTCCAATGCGCCACAGCGTGCCCTGCTCCCTGTAATTGGCCACAATCATAGTTATGTTCGCGTAGCCGCTCATTAATACAGCGCCCGAGTGGGTCGATGTACTCTCTACCACGTGTAAGGGACACTCTGTAGGTAACCTTCTCAATACATTGTACAAACGCTTCTTTGTGCTGCATTGTACATCCTTTCTTGTTCTTGTTATCATTTACGGCGCTGCATAAGCCTTGAAGCTAGCGAGGCGCGGTAAACAATACTGTGACCACATGCCTTTCGGATATCTTTTTGATTCGGTGGGAGATACGGTGGGAGTGACGATCGATAGGAACCTCACATGGTCGCCCCAAGTGAAAAAACTGAGTGAGAAGATTTCCTCGGCGTCGCACGTATTCCGATTTTTAGCCGGATCACAGTGGGGCAGCAACTGTCTATCAATGGTGCTCCTCCATGATGCCTACGTCGACGGAACGCTACGATATTACCTCCCGATCCTGCACAAAATGTCTCCCACAAGCAAGAGAAAACTCGAGGCAGCACGAAACAACTGCCTTCGCGTATGTCTTGGCCTTCCGAAGGGGTCGTCCCGCTCAGGAACTGTAGCAGAAGCTGGATGCCTGCCTCTGGAAGTGCTATCTCCGCAGGAGACACTTCGGATACACCTCCGCCACGTCATTCATACGAAGACTCACTTTTTAAAGGATATCTCCAGAACCCGTGCTACATCTAGCTTTGGGCAGGCCGTCGGAAGCATATCTATTTCGATTCCTGCTCAGGTGTCACAAATTATGCCACGAAACATTTCACCATGGACACTATTCCCACTGCAAATCGTGCCATATATACCTGGAATCAGTGCGAAAAAGAAAGTGCCTCAAGCAGCTACTTATCAGATAGTTTTGGAATATATGCACAAAGAATACGCAGCCGCAACGCACATTTTCACAGATGGCTCTACAACTCCACATCATTCATCATGTGGACTTTTTGTTCCCTCTACAGGGCAACGATTCTCGTTTCGTCTTGAGCGAGCGACATCATCTACTTCAGCGGAGCTATATGGCATTAAGGAGGCCCTTGTTTATGTACTTCGACAGCAGCCGCCAAAGACATGGGTGATTTTCACAGACTCAAAAGCAGCCTTACAAAGTATGTGGAACAGGCACAAGCGTTGCAATAATCAACCAGCAGCATTTGACATTGCTTATCTTCACCACAGGGCTAAGATTGCTGGGCATTTCATAAAGTTCCAGTGGATACCTGGCCATGCCGGCATTTCCGGAAATGAAAGAGCGGACGAAGCTGCCAGAAATGGACTCCAGTACCGCAAGTTCAAAAGAACATTTTTTTACAAAAGCCAACGCTTCAAACATGGCAAAAAATATGCCTATCAAGAAAAAGACCGCATCTTGAATCTGCCGCTTCACCAAGATAACTTCCTGCATTACACTGACCCAGAAATGAGACCGAAAATTCCACGACCACTTCCTCGACACTTAGAGACATTATGCCATCGTCTTCGACCGAACGTGGCATAATCTGTGGCATAATTATCTGTACCGCATAGGACTTACCACTAACCCATACTGTGATAACTGTCGCAACTTAGAAACAATTGAGCACATATTACTAGAATGCCCCGCGTACCGCGACGAAAGACAATTTTTTGAGCACCAACTGGACATGATTTGCCATGAACCGTTAACGTTACCGAGTATCTTAGGTCCAACGCCCGGCCCTTCAAAACAGCGACGGGTTTTGGATTTATTGTTCAAATACTTGACAGAAATTGGTCTAATAGGAAAGCTTTAAAAATTGCACACTTCCTATACAAAAGCCTAAATTTACCCGCCATGTCACCTGCAAATATTAGTATCAGGTCCACTCGGACATTTCATATTCATTTTTATCCTCTTTTTCTCCCACTCTCTTCTGGAATGTTTTAATCCCATTCCCCATCCCTATACAGAGTAGCATGACAGCGGTTATATACGCGCCGGCAAAAATTCTGTTTTTCTAATAAAGAGCCCTCTCTCTCTCTTTCTCGGTGGGAGATATTGTGTGAATACGGTATCAGGACAGCTTTTCTGAATATATATATATATATATATATATATATATATATATATATATATATATATATATTCGTTTCCCTTAGAATTCCCTCACTCATTCCTGTAAGCATGCTTTGCATGTGGCCATTAATATGCTTGTGGCCAATTACATGAAACAGGACACGGTGTGGCGCATTGCAAGAGATGCGCATTCACAGCACTTTTCGGTGAAACTGAGTTGATTGCACGTGGGACTGATAAATACGTTATAGAGATTAAGGAAACGCTGTCTACAAACGCAAGTAAAGTGCGCAAGTATGCCATCTGTCCAGCTAACTCGAATTGTAATCGAGATTGCGGTTAATGCGCACGATAACTGTTGAGCTTGTAGGACTGTCCAACGTCAGGAGATAGTCCATGAAGCTCACTGTGCTTCTTACGTTTATGTTAAATTTTGTTTATTGTAATATGATTGTAAACCCCTGTATAATTGTGACCTGCAAGAATAAGCCACTGGTAATTTTGCGCATCAGCCATCTGTTAGCGTTTCATGCCCCTGCTTTTAATAACATGCTAGCGCATAATCGAGTACGTAGGAAAATAAGTTTGAACATTGCACGCAAGAGAGGCGATTTTTTTTCCTTTCTTTTTTTCGGGCCAGCGCTCGTAACAACATCGTCGGCTGAAGATGCAAGGTCAGTGGCCTTACTGTTTATGAACATATAACTCACACGTAAGCGAAATAATAAAAGAAATAACACGATGCAACGCGTCAACATGGCAGCCTAAAACGTCTAAGTCGAAATATTTGAACGCGCCACAAAGCTTGTCAACTACTACCTGCGAGTATATACTTCTTTTTCTAATGAGACAAATGTCTGCTTCAAGTGACCGGCTCTCTTAATGTCTCCAACTTTTATTTGTTATTCTCACTGTCATGTTTGCGTGAAGTATTTACAATGGTTTAGTGAAGAATACGCTTTTCGTGATGACAGTCGCCTAAAAAAAATATGCTTGCAACAGAGTTGTTGCGAGCATCGAGGATGTGTCTGAGGGAGAAACGCTCCTTCCTTAAAGACGAGCGTTCATGAACGTTGATAAATGGCACAAGGTCTACCTAAAGTGAAATGCTGTATTTACAGATAAAGTGAAAATCGTTAAATACACGCTTTGTTACGCTACGCACTTGTATTTTTTCTCCTTTTGAGCAATGGATGCATTTCTAGTACGTCTTTCTACACTTCCTTTTTTTCGCAGATACACAGTATGCGGTAATTTCCTCTTGTTCTGTCAAAATGAAGCGACAACGCCTGAACCCTAAACGTTCTTGCAAAATAGAGCAGTGTTTCCCAAACTCTGATTCGCTAACCCCAGTGTGTCTGGAGAGAATTATCGAGTCCTCGGGTGCCATTCTGAAAAATAAAAGATTCGCCTCGAAGATATCTTAAATATGTTCTGGCAAAAAAAAAAAGGATGTCTTGAAGATATCCTGAGTGAGCTAACTGCATAATTTTTTTGCACATGGACACGAATAAAATCGGCAACGTGGGAAAGCAGCCCTGACACTGACCAGGAATTGAGACTCCAAGTCTTTTAAATTGAGCCTCACGTTAGCGCCCTTACTATGGTAAAATCTTTTCAGGGGCTGTTGGCACATTGCGTTTGGACTTAGTGTGGCGAAAGATAAAGAAAAACGCAGAAATGCTAGCCTGTCACGTCGCTCTTCATTCTCATGAGCTTCCCTTTGGAAAGATGTAATTCCAAGTAAGCGCCAGAAATTCCAGAAAGCACCACAGTGATTTCACACTGACCCCAGTGCGAAGGTAACATAACGAATGAAATTTCTGTGTCAGCCTCTTGCTCTCATGCGAGTGTATTCTGTTTAATGCTATTTGAATGCTGCGCTTAAATGCCTAGTCCTTCAGCAAAATATTGAAAGTACAAGTACCGAAAGAAATGTTTTTTTTTTTTCATTTGAAAGGAACGGTGACACCACCTACTAGTGACAAACAGCGCCACTGTTCCTTTCGCTGAGGAAATTGCTTTTTTTTTTTTGGCGCAGAAAATGAGGCCGTGTATGTAATTTCAATTGGCTCTATCTTAAGTCAGTACTGAATCAAAACATGATACTAAAAATGCACTTCGAAGAGACAAATGTGAATGAAATTTAAGCGTAAACAGGCAAGCAGTTTGGAGGAGCGATCCATAGATACCAGGCTACCTTACTGACGCTAAACTCTGCACAATTTAGGTACAAATTAAGCTGATATCTGCAAGGGGATGATACTTTCTCAGTACTGATCTTAACATCGCATGCGTTTTTGTGCGTATTTATGCATCGGGGGGGGGGGGGAGGGGGGGACACCTATTTCAGGTCCCCGAATCGCTTGCCAGCATGTCCAACTGTCCGCGATGCCTAGAAGTTTGAGAACCACTGCAATAGACCGTTAACTCCTGCAGCCGCTTTTTCGCTCCTGAATGCTTGTTTGCTCTGAGTTGTGTCCACGTGCGCAAAAAAAGAAAAACATATTCTATTGAGCGCCTTCCCAACTTATGTCATCTGCCGTGAAAGCATTGGCTGTGATGCATAGAGAAAGTTGGCAGCTAGAAGCAACTGGCATCGACTGCACTGCGAAATAACAACAAAGTTAGGGTGTCAGAAACCTTACGCAGAGGTAAACATATCGGTGAAAATTAATCGGCAGACAGGTTCTCCGTGCAAGAACAGAAAAACCTTGTGGACCTATTTAATGAGGAAACAGTGCGTCGAGGGATAACTAGCGACAAATACGTGAATTAACAAATCATACGTATCCGTAGTTCAAAAGAAAGGCTTGCGAAGGCGGATAAATGCTTTGAAACGGCGTTCCTTTGGAGACCACTCGTGTTTCATTTATCGACGCTTTGGCGCCGTCTGCAAGTGATTCAGCTCTTCAATATAACCATGACCGCCATAATGCAATGAGTATTCCTGAGACACAAAAGTAATGGATCTCAGGAATGGCATGGCTTCTAGGCTTAAGCGCCGACGCATTTTACAA
This sequence comes from Dermacentor variabilis, assembly GCF_050947875.1. Lineage (NCBI taxonomy): Eukaryota > Metazoa > Arthropoda > Arachnida > Ixodida > Ixodidae > Dermacentor > Dermacentor variabilis. Next base: position 67,121,795 of record NC_134572.1, read on the forward strand.
CCTGACTTACCAAAGTTGCTTGAGTGCTTCAAGCGCAGGCGAGAAGCTTATCTCAGTAATCGTGGTTAGTTGAAGTTCCGTCAAACGCTTTCAGCACCACCGCCAAGTCTTCAGCGTCACGTGAGACGACTTCGGCAACAAGAAATGTTTTCGACATCACCGCCCACTAATGTGGAAGGTCATACGTGGTGCTGCCATTGAGAGCGGTGTCTAACGAAATGGAAGCCGTAGCCTGACAACGTCGTAGTTGATGCGCGGCAAGGACAATTTTGTTGCTTCCACTTCAAGCAACTTTAGCGAGCCTGGTTATACGATACCCCGGATCTCGAGCGTTTAACCTTTCCTCATTGCATCACGGTTACTTAAACGGCGCATTCTTAACTAGAACCCCCGAAGGCACCGACCATAGCTGTGTCCCTCCTCTCTTTTGCTCTTATCGTGCAGAAGAAAAGCGTATCGCATCCACGCACTCTTTCGAGTGACCTGAAAAACTTTAGCGAAGTCCCACCACCGCCGGCCAAAGACGCATCTAGCTACACCTTGGCTCCCGTTAAAAGGAAGCAACTGCGTGGCAGCCGTAAGAATAGTTGGCAGCTCTCGAAAGGCAGTAGTTTTCTTCTTCTTCCGCGGCCGCACACAAGTGGAACGGTGGTGCCGCCCCGAAACGGAAAGGCATCCCTCTGCTTATAGGCGTAGGCAAACGAGTAGAACAACGGCGTTCTTTCTGTGCATGACGGGTTCTCCGCGCCTCGGCCGCTCCTCTCCGATGCTCGCCGAGGGAACGCCAACTCTGCCCCTCCTCCGTCTCGAAGTGCAATTGGAAAAAAGTGCCCTAAGAAAGTCATCCTCATAACAACACTTCCATCCGGTTTCCCTTGCGGTAGATCCTGATTTGCCCCGGATGGTGATCGCCCATCGTAGTGCACCGGAAAGCGAGCACTCCAGTCTCCTTGCCGAAGTTCACCTCGAACCTGCGTGCAGGATGCAGAACAAAGTACACACCGCAATACTTTCTCGTTTACACGCAAACAAACGAAAAAAAATTGCGCATATCCAACTCGCGCGTTGGAATCTCTGCGAATCGAAGCGTTCGTGAAGCGGTTACTTGAACGCTACAAAACTAAATGCCATGCGCACAATAGGCTTCATTATCACCTATAAAACACATCACCTCATGCAATGCTTATGTTTATGCGACGCATCGGTCACAACTTTAAAGGGACGCCATGTTAATTTTTCGTTCGCATTCTAAGCCGAAATGCAAAGTGCAGTACCCACTCGACCTCAAGAGCAACCACCTCGATGGTCCGAATAAATGTTTTTATCTTTCTCTCTCTCTCTCTCTCTCATGCGGACGCACACTGCGAAACGTAGATGCAGTGACGTCACGACGACGTAGGTCACGTTTGTCGAGGGAAAGAACGGTGACGACAGACGTGTGGCAAGAGAAATGCGACGCGAAAAGCCAGGGCTAATGCTGACTGTTTTTCTCGTTTCGTTCCCGCGTCCATAGCATATTGGATACTGGCGCGCGAGCACGAGCGCTCTAGTGCGATCGTAGTGCACGTGCTACGCGACGTGAAGAACGGCCAGGCAGAAGCTGGGATGCAAGGTAGCGGCAAGGATAGCTGCTAAGAAGGCCACAGACGTTATTGAGTTGGTGACTGGCTGTGTGTTCTACAGCAGTTCCAGGACAACCTTCAGGGCAGAATATATTAGGACATGCACAGCCGATTACGTCTTTGTACGGTCGCATACTACACTTCGCCAATTGCAATGCGATTCCCCAGATTAGGAGGCAGTAGTGCTAGCGGTGCTGGCGAAAGAATTGAAGAAACAAATACCGTCCGGCGACGAATAACGTTCGTGGTTTCTGCTACAGAGGCAGCACTTACTCTGTCGAGAAGTTGACTTCCGGCGATTTCCCAGTGGCGTTTTGTATGACGAGAAAGAGCTTGGTCACAATCTCGATAACGTGGCCAGTTTCGAAGATGAAATCCCCTTTCTTTCTTGTCGCTTCAGTCTATTAAAAAGAACAGAAAAAAAAACAAGGACAGGTCATATACACAGTCGGTCGTTGCGTTCTTGAACCATCACTTTTTACAGCTAGCACTACGGAATAACAGTGTAGAAATAACTTTCGTGTTTTGCTATGTTTCCTTTTTTTTTTTGCACAATCTAGCACAGGTAAGTGACCCATAAGGCATCTGCGCGTGGTGGTAAACGGGCTACAAACAACCGAATAACTCCATTTATTTCTCTTTTTAGAAGTTATTTGGGTCTTTAACGTCCCAAGACGTGGCTAAGCGGCGAGGATCGTCAGAGTACAATTCTAGAAACGCGTACGCATCGCGAGCGACAAGCCATCCAAACAGTATACCCAGCAGTTTTGCCCTATTTTGTTCTTGAGCTGTAGTCAGGAGTTGCACCCCTGACATCGAGGTCAATGATAGCGCACTTAAATGAAAAGCCAGTGTTGGGGGTAGCTACAACCAACTACTACTAAAAAAAAAAAAAGAGAAGTCAGTACTATGGAATGGTTCTAACGTTTGCGAAGTTCACGGCGCGTTTACCTTCACTGGTTCATTGTACATTAGGCCCATTATGTATGAGGAAATTTTCCATTCTATTCCCTTGATGTCGTCGCGCGTTTCGTCTGAACAACTCGTCGACAGTGAGCTCATATTTCTTGCAGGCTCATTGAGACAGACTAATGCGTTGACACACGCTCACACACCGCATGAACAAACACAGATATTGAAAGGTTCGATTGCCGGCAGCGGGGACTGCATACCCATGGGGTGAAATACAAAAATACGCGTGTAATAAAATTCCGGTGAAAGCTAAAAGCACCAGGAGTGAAAAATTCAAAGGGAACCGTCTACTACGTCTTATCTCGCGGTCACGTGTAGCTTTGGAAAAATCAATAAATAAATCAATAAATAAATCAATAAATCAATCAATCAGTCAGTCAGTCAGTCAGTCAGTCAGTCAGTCAGTCAGTCAGTCAGTCAGTCAATCAATCAATCAATCAATCAATCAATCAATCAATCAATCAATCGAGCATAGATGCCAGTTATCAACTAGCTCTCCGTCATCCTTGTGCATGTTGCATTGCACTCCAAGCGAAGACCCCAGAAAAAAAGCCATAGAAAAGCTAAAAAGGAGTAAATCGAAGGGCCTTGCTCATACTGCATTACCGTGCGTATGTGAAAGACGGCGATGTCGTCCAGAAAAGGACTGAGCGATATCCTGTAGATGTCGGTCACTGGAATGCGGTACTTGATCTGCAACGTCCGCTGGTCCATGATCAGCATCGCGTTGGTGCTCACCACGAACAGAGTCTGCACGCACTGCACGCAGCGACAAAAAAAAAAAGACATCCGCTTCAGCCTGAACAGGTCGTTTACCAACGCTGAGAAATAAAAGCTCAAAGCATCAGCACGTTTTACATGACGGGAACTCCGTTGCGGTATGCTCAAAAACATTGACCACGCAAACAGGCGACGGCGTATACGATGTGCTTCCCGCTATGTCGGGATGCTTGGCTTCTGAAATCTGGCAGTCCGCGTGGTCTTTTGCAGGCGCCGCCAAATCTCCCAGGGCCATGCAGCGTGGCCTTTGACGGGGGAGTACGACCAGAAGGTGCTTGTGCCAGGCGACACCTAAGTTCGGGTGTCAAAAGCACCTCTCCTAGAGAGGTGCTTCCGGTGGTCACATCTTCACGGATATGGCATTTTTTTTTTGCAAGGCTTCGCTGTTCCAAAAAAACTTTGTAAGCACTTTGGCGTAACTACTAGTCTTACATTATTATACTGTACTTCATAAAATAGAAGGGAGAGCGGCGACGACATATGGGGTGTTGCTTCTTTTTAGGCATGTCGATCTTATCTAAGTTTAGCCATATTAATATCGCCAGCCCATTTGTTGCTTAAGAAAAAGAAAAGAAGACATCGGGAGAGACACTTAAGAGTGATTGCGTGCGGGAATGCGAAAGCGCTAGAGTCCCTTTGATGAAATGTTCTCGATTGATGTTTTCTACACTCAATAAAATTACTTCTATTGATTCGGTGTGTGTGTTTACCTATACAGTGGCTACAGACTGGCTCATTTTATACGCTCATGACATGGCGTCGAGAGTCCATTCGCAGTAGACACAGCACCGATGAAATCCGAAGAGCAAGTGACGCGCGGAATGCAACGCGCTCATTTTAGACACTCATGACGTGGCGCCACCTCCTCCCCATTGGCTGCGCCGTCACGTGGCCAATGACGCACGCACTAGGCCCACTTGTAGTCAGCCAGAACCGCGGAGCCACCGTGGCGTCCGGGAAGCGTGCTCATCTCGCACCCCGGTGGTCCGGGCTTAATTCCCACCCTGACCGGAATGTACCAAATTTTATTTTTAAAGCCAGTAGTTTACGTTGTTTACAGGAACCTCCCTGAGAAATTTGACGTCAATCCGAGAGTCTTTTACGTGTCTTTACTCTTTGAGCCATCGGACATGTTTGGTACCATCGACCGGTCGCGCCGACTACGCCGACGGATTTTCGCGTGATGGGGCATTTAATGCTTTTGCATTTTTAACTATAAGTTAAAACAGGCCGATGATATGTAGCTTTCGCGCCGTCCCTACGAAACTCACCTTGCCGCTAGACCTCGTGATCTTGCTAATGATGTCCGCGAAAACGATGTACTGGTCTCCCGTCTCGTCCGATAGCCTTTTCCACTTCACGTTCTGGCGCAGCCGCACATAGTCACCCCGGAACGGATGGGCCACGCTGTCACACAGAAACAACAAATGTTACTTCCGCATGAACTTTGCAATGAGCAAGAGCTAATAGCTTTCCAGTTAAAAAATATTACCGCATAAGCTTTATCTGCAGGCATTTCTGGTATCATGGCTATATAAGCTTGAATATATCTGCGTTCGAAGTGTCGAAAAAAAGAAGACTACGGAGATTATCGCTGATTACGTATATATATATATATATATATATATATATATATATATATATATATATATATATACTAAAAGGTCATTGCAGAGCGCTATAGTCCAGTGTTCGACATATTCGTGATGGCTATTGTTTTGCTCCTCGACGATACGCGGGCAGACGACCCTGACCTTCGTAGATGGCTTAACTGCGCAGGCGTGGCGCTCAATGAAGTACTGTTCGGACGATCACAATAAGCCTATCAACAATTCCAGGAACAATACCTCTTCTGCACATTGCCTTCAACAGGCTGAGAGAAGAGCGGAACTTGGAAATGCGGCAGTTCAGCGTCCGCAGCGCCCCACACTAAATTAACGATTCATTCATGAGGTATCGCTGTGGCACGTTCCACACTTGTGCCCCTTTATCTCGAATTGTACTTCACGTGATTTGAAATTATGCGCAGGGGCATCACACAGAGTTTGTGCAATTTGAGTGGAGTTGCAAAGCAATCCGTTGGCTCCGCTTACCTTTTCGGATAGGAGGCCTTGTTGTCTTTGAAGATGATGCTGGCAGTCATTTTTTCTCGCATGCGATTTCGAGCAGTTTGGTCGAGTTTCTGCTTGTACCGTGTACACTGCAACAAAGAGCCGTGGCAACATCCATGCTTCTATTACGTGTTCATAGTGGCGAAATGTCATTTGCATATCAATGATTCGGTTGTGAATACACAAGTATTCAAGATAATATGAAAGGATGATTGTGGTGATTTAAGATGGACAAGAGAAAGGAAACATGAAAACATAGCTTAATAATTTGGCATTTGATACGTTTATTTCGTTTAAGAAAATAAATTCGCTATGTATTAAGTAAAAGTTCCTTTGACTCTGTGCCATATAGCAACGTTGCCGTCTTTTCTCAATCGCTGATTTCATGCTCGTTTTTTGTGTTGCACTGTGTTGTATGTGACAAAATGACCTTTGTACCTTTTCACCAAAATCCACAAGACTACATATACTTACGTTTTGCTTAATGTGAATAACTGTGATGCTGTAGGCCTAAGCTCCACAAATCGAGACAAATTGCTATGTCATTTTGCGCTCAGTTCCTGATTACCTGTTGCCTCGGAGAGTGGTTCTGCATATGCATGGTCATTATTTTGTTGGGCACATACCTCACGGCTTCTACCAGAGAAAGTTGTTACCTATATCCGTCGCTAATAAATCAATTAAACATGCTTGGCATGTCTATCTATGAAGGGCACTTCCGACATCGTAAAACCATGGTACTAGAAGGCTGCTGCCTTATTTCCTGGTGAACAATAATCCACACAGTAGGGAACATTTGTGATATGTGAACTCCCTAGAAACATCCGCTTTTTGTTCATGAACTTTGGAAGTGATGTTTGCTCTTTACTCGTGTCACGTGCATCCTGTTGCGGACAGTCATGTCCGAGAAGGGGAGAGAAGACGGCGCTGCTCTCAGGCACCAATACCTCCTTAACAAGAACAGCCAATAACAGAAGAAGAAGAAAAGTGCGTCGCGCACCCTCCATTTGTGGTGCAACTTCCTCAGCAGGTGGCTGGTATGCTGCAAGAACCGGGGCGCCGGGGGCCACGAGCGGTCCGCCGGCGAGTCGGACGGCAAGTTTCGCGCCAGCCACAGCAGGTATCGCCGGCGCTGCAAACGCCAAGGGGAAGGAAGGGCATCGCCAGGGAGAGTCGCCACTGTAAGCCCTCGGCCGGCAAGCCTCACATGCTCAAGGCGCGCGCACGCGCACGCGCTGTCAACGCGCTATTGCAGGCGTCGCTCAGGTCAGCGTTAACGTTTTAACTCTCGTTCAAGTGCGCTCAGATGTGGCGGGAAGCGGTCAAGTGCACCTGGATGCGATGCGTCCAGGTGTTCCCGAGGCAGGGTTTGGGTGCGGGCTAGTTGGTATTCTATTGTTTCAAACATCGCTCACAGCGCGCACATTGACAGGGACCAAAAGAACGACGAAGACAAGCTCTGACTTCCAACTGATTTTTGTATTGAGTAACACGCATATATACTAAGACACCAAGACAAAGGCGCCCTCACACAAAGCACAAAACCGACATGAGCAAGCATTCAAAATGCCTTTGTCTTTGTCTCCGAAATGCCTTTGTCTCCGAAATGCGAGAGTTTTGCAGCTTATTGCCCCGCTTACGAAGAGCTTTGGGACGGAAGCAACAACAACAATGGTACCGTAAGGCAGCGTGGAAACATAGCTTAAAATGAGAAGGGCAGTCTCCCAAAGCATGTTGACGAAAACGTGTGTGCACGATTATACAGGTTCACTCTCTACGTAGAGATTATGCCTATATATCTACACAAATAAGAAAGAAACCAAGCGCGGGGCTGTTAACGTCTTTCCAGAGCTGGACGCATAATTAAAGGTTATTAAGGTATCTTTCTGTGTTAGAGATTCGTTAGCAAATAAGGCTGTCGTTCTTGTGCAGGGCGCATTCACTCCCCACATTCTTGTGGTTATTCCATGCTACGCACAAAAGATTACTTAGTCAGATCGAGGCAAAATGTAATGCGCGCTGAAAACAAGCGAGACGTATCAAAGACACTGCTACTGGATTGTAATCCTGGTAGTTCGTTTGTATCATTGTATAAATGATGTATAATTCAGGATGTGTCGCAGGGAGGCATGACTAGAAGAAACTGATGGTAACGATTGCGGCTGTAGCAGCTAACCCTCTCACCTCCCCTTCAATATTAACTGTTTTACTGCGCGGAGAAATACGTCGAATATTTATGCAAGTGTGAGAAAACAATTTTGGAGCTTGCAAGAGTCTACGACATTTGACTGAACATGTGGTACGGTCGCTAACGACTGAAAAGTATGTCAGGTTCGCAGTGACTGCGGTTCACGTGCACCTGGGTGGTTTTGGTGACACCTAGTTGAGTTGCTTTAAAAAAAAAACAACTAAACCAAATGGTCTGAACAGCTTTACCGGAGAACCGATAAAGTAAGACGTCGACACTAAGGTTAAGCTAAACTGCGCACATTTCTTCGACGTCTTTTGCTTCAGGTGAACTGCACGATGTGCCACGCCTAGAAGAATGCACATTTCCAACTCCTGCAAGGTATCGTTCACAACCTTCAAGTTCACATTCCTGGCTGCACATGTGAAGCTATTACCGGATGCATCAAGGGAACGTAGCCAAGCCATGATCATCTCCATCTAGTCAGCCAGTAGCGAGCAACCATGCAAGGTGACATGCCGGGCGCAGCCTTGCGACCGTCGGACAAGGACACACGAATGGAGAACTGCACTCGAGGGGGTTTCACATCGCGCTGGTGGCGGGTTTTGTGGCTCGCGCGGGGCCGCTCACCTTATAGAGGCGGTAGGATCTGCCCAGGACGCGCGCCGCACACTCCCGCTTCCTCGCCTGCCTGACGCCGTGGAACTCCTCCCTCGTCTTCAAACGTCCGTCATGCACACATATACACACAGAACATAACCCCACCTCGCTGCGGATTCACGACGACACACACTGAGACGGCAACCGCCACTGAGAGGATAACCAAGCAATAACGAAGGCATGCACCCCACTACGCCTTTTTCTGCGCCCTCTTCGCTTCTCTCGCGATCCTTCGTCGCTTACGCGACCCGTGCAAAACGTTTGTGCGCAGGCGCGTGCTGCAATAGCTACTGTGCTCCAAAAGATAATGTATTTGTGCACTTAGCGCGCCGTAAAGAGTGCAGTGCGCTTTGAAGCGGGGCAAGTGCATCAAAAAGAAACAAAAGCACGGGCAGCAAGGCAAAGCAGAACGCAAGGTCACGTGAATATTGCGAGGTCAGCAGTGTCACACGGTGCACCTTGAACCTGTGCGTTACGCAGCCGTCGATCACGCTGTAAACAGTAAGAAAGTTCTACGCAAGGAAAGTGCGGAGAATGTCGTTCTTGGCCTGTGGGACGCCGTTTAGCCGCCGCAATCTGCTGCTGTCGCACGAAGAGAAATTGCAACACTCTTGCAGCTACTTCGTTATCGTCCCCCTTAAAATTGTCGTCATCGTCGGTACACTGCACTGAGGTTATGAGGTACACTGCATCAGGTTATGTGATATTGTGGCTCGAGTAAACGTCGAGAAGACAAGCTGAATTCTAAGTCGATGGTTAGGCGAATTGTGTTCCCAAGAGATTCATCCTGCAGTCTTGTCAAGACCAGGACAAATGCTTGCACAACTGAAAAATGTTTATTCCACATGAAATGGCTCAGAATCAAGTTTCTACTGCTTGAGCAAATTAGATTATGCAGTTCCAAAAAAAAAACGGTAGCCTCCGCGCGTTTTATTAATAGACTAGGTGTGGCCAACGCGACCAAAGCAGACCGCGCACAGCCAATCAGCACTTTGAAGGTGCATTTATCGAGGTAAAAAAGTCAAAGTTTACATTGGCTGTTGCTTACAAGCATTCGGATGAGGAAGAAGCTTTGAGCAATAGTCTGTTATTGTCGATAAAATTCAAAAGCGTTGAAATTGACTTTGACTATTGTTTAAAAAGTTACAATTATGTAATCAGACTTTACGAGCCGAAACCCCGATTTGATTATGAGGCACGCCGTAGTGGGGGACTCCGGAATAATTTAAATCAACAGGGGTTCTCTAACGTGTACCAAAATCAAAGTACCCAGGTGTTTCCGCACTTTCCCTCAATGAAAATGTGGCCGCCGAGGCCGGGATTCGATTCCGCAACCTTGTACTTAGCAGCCCAACACCATAGCCGCTAAACTACCATGGCGAGTCATCGACTTATTGTTTACCAGCATGATGATGGAAGTGACAAAGCGTTGAGCAAACATCTGTTTGTCAGAACGAATATATTGCATCTCTGGTGGTAAGCAAGATCCATCTCGCAATGTCACATAAATTGGAACAGCACTGTTCAGTTCACGAACTCAAATGCACAGTTTGCAGAAAAAAAATCTATTAATCGCTCGCTCATGCAAAATAAAAAAAAATGCAGCTTTTATGTCTTCGAAGTCTTTGCACGTTTTAGCTTTAATATGATGAGAAAGGCTGCACAGAACTACAATAAACAGTAATTTAATGTCTTCTAATGAAAAACTTCAATAGCTAAAGTTTCGCCTTTTCAACAAAATTGAGTGCATGTATTTTCTCACTCAAGACGCACACATCCTTTTTAATAGGCACAAAGAAAGTTTGACGATGAAGCGCTGGTTTTATGTCAGATTAAGTGATCGGACAAGCTCTAAGCTGCATATATCAGCGTGCTTTCCATCATGCCAGCTTGTACTCTGCATGATGCAGTGTTGCAGCTAACTAATGAGGGGAAAGATGTGCAACTTGTCTTGTTGCGGCATGTTTAAAAGTGCGAAATATCACGTTTGCAGATGTTTTCATACAACGTGACGTACTCCCACTGAATCATACAGCAGATGCAGTTTTTTTAATGAATTTTCAAAAAAATATTTTCATTAGGATGTGACTACAAGAAAGCAACCAAGACGAGTGGCTTGGAAATCGCTGGATTACGGGTGAAGCTTAAGTACAACTGCCATGAAGCCTAAATATGCAGCAAGGTTTCAGCAGAAACTGCCTCAGAATAATATAAAGAGGTTCAGTGATGCATCACTTCCAGTTCGTTCTGCTTTTTCTGGTTGCTTATTTTTTTTTCCTTTGGCGAACATTCTGTCCCACTTTTTTTATTGCGTGCTGTTAATGAATAACCTGACAACTGTAAAAGCAACGACGTTCTATTTATTTCTGAGATGCGAAAGTTGTCTTTAGCAGTTTTGTTGCTAAAGTTTTTACGCGCTGCTGCAGCATACCCAAACTCGTAATAATAGCTTGCCCAATTCCGTTCCTGCAGCTATGCAAATAGCCCTACACAGCGCTGTTGCTTCATGAATATTTAGAAGACGCAGTTACTTCAGTCTTTCTTTCGTATCGTATCGTTCTTTTTTTACCCTCGGAAACATTTTTTGCATTATAAGTAACAGTAACAAATAAGCTAGGCCCACGTAAGCAAAAGAACTGTAGCAAGCATAATGCTGTGCATTGTGCAGTCACGTGCGGTGTCTGCATTACAACAACACATTTTGAACACAAGGCAACTTACACGGTCAGGTAGTTTAAGTTTTGGTACTTGACCAACAATTCCTTTCTCGCCAGGCATCTATAGCACTCAGTAGGAAAGGCGACGGCTTAACCTCTTTGTTTACCAACCCAACACGACAGAGCACATGCCCATTAATGGCATAGTTTTCTGACGCTGTAAACATTTGTCACTCTTTTCAATAGAGTTAGAGTACGTGCAACCATAAGGTTAGCCTATTCTCAAGCACAGTAGTGTCCAAGTAGACATGTCACTATGATGAAAGAACTTGTTACTATGTTATACTGTAAACACAAAAAGCAAAACAGAAAGAAAGAATCCAACCAATAAACGTACTACTCATAAATACAGAAGAGGAGGAACAAAAAATTTGAAATTACCACAAGATTTTTCCGGCGCTCGAACTCTTGCCTTGCCTAGAACAAAATAGGCCATAAAACAACTGAACAAATTCAAAAAATCAACAGGCGTTGTAAAATAACGCGTGTGAGCAAATCAAGATAATGATCATGCATTGATTTCAGCAGAAAGATTCACAAACTGTACACCGAGCTGAAGATGACTTGGACTCCACTTTGATTACGGCTTGATTGACTTTGTTGCTTAATTGTCCTTAAACAACATTACTTAGGACCTTGTTACAAAGGGCTTGCACATCGCAGCTGAGAGTGCGTGTTATATAAAAATGAAAAGTAAAAGAATATTTGAAGTAAAACTACTCAGATCACAAAATTTAAGTGTTTCCAGTATTCCAGCAGCTGCGAAGACTCAGCGGAACATGTTACAGTTTACGTTACCCTGTGCACTAAAACAGAAAAAAAAACTGAATTAGAGAGCAACTAAGCGGTAAATGGCATGGTTTAGAAGAAAACATATTGAAAATATTTGATAGCAAAGACAGAATTAACAAACAGATAGTAGCGCCAGTTCTCGCGCATGTTTTGTCTATTTGCCGGTATGAAAATTATTGCGCTATAAGACACAAGTGAGACAACAACAAAGGTGGGACGACATAAAGCGAACAAGGTGAAACTGATTATTGGCATACAACCTTCCATCCTCTATAATAGGCAGCAATGGTGGTCGCCGCTTGCCGTTTACGCAAGAATTCACGACGAGCCTACCGACAGAGAAAGAAGAGAAAGAAGAAAAAAAAAAGAAACGAAACAAGGAAAATCAGAGAAAACATAAAACGTAAGAACACGAGAACAAAACATAATATTTCGTGCCTCCGCGTCTCTGCGTTTGCTTTGAGGCAAAGTTTCATGACGTCACTCGTGCCCCCAAGCGCAGCGTGCAGCGCAGCGCCCGTACTAAGAGTTAAAACTCACCTTCCAGCACTTGTAGTTGCTAGACAGGATGACTTGACTTTCGCGCATGCGCAGAAACCTCTCCCTCATGACGAATCCCCTCCAGGTCTTCTGGATCAGGATGGCCAGTTCGTTCAACCGCTCGCGCCGGAATTCCTCCAGTTCGCAAACCTACAAGAACGAACAGGGGTTCTCGAAGCTGTGCATATATTTTGCTATGCGAAGTTACAAGAAAAAAAGCAACAATAAAAAAATGTGTGCAACGAACGAATGCCGCAATGCGTTGCTTACATGGTGAAGTGAGGCCAAATATTTTCTACATAACTAGACTAGAAGAGCGCAGAAGGCAAAACTTTATTTATACAAAACTGCCGATTGATGTTTTTCTCACACATGCACTTCTACCAAATTTTTTCGTGATTTACACTTACGCATTAGCAGTGAAAAACTATTACTTCGTTATCAGCAATCAGCGCTATAACGTATAGAAATATCGTTCAAGACTTGCATTAAATGATGTGCCATATTCGAGAATGCGCTCCGTCCTGTACATTTGGCTTCTTCTAGCTGCGAATCATATTGCGGCAAAGCACGCTTTAAAGGCGACGCCAAAGTTTTGAGATGCCGAAGCGCAACCCTGAGGCGCAGATTGTGGAAATATTTTGATGCTACAGTAACATTGAGGTTTGCGTTATAAATAGCGTGGTAATAATGGTGTAATATATTACATTGAAGGCGCTCGATGCTGAGAGGCCCATAGCAACAGCAAAAAGCAGGGTAGTAAACAACACTACTGTCTCAATAAGCTGGGTTCGCAGTGCAGCTGCAAATGCCTTGACTTCGATTACAAATCACGTCCACATGGGCTATACTGAGCAGCAGCTTCCATGCTAAATATGCGCTGCGACGCTTTCGTAGAATGCGTACAGTGCGACTCCACTTCGAACATAACCTATAACGTATCTTAACGTATCTCATAGGGCACACGAAGTTCAGCAGTATACTCCCTTTCCGCTGCACCTGCAAACTTAAGCGTAACAGCAAAGTATCTGAGCATCATATGGGCCCATATGGAGCTTAGTAAGGACGAGCACAATTTGTTGGGAAGACAAGGCTCGAACTCGACGGGAAAAGTCTCAGCGTTGCCGTTTCATCCACAATTGGAGCTCGATCTTACTTAGCTCGTAGCAACAAGTATGGCGCCATGACAACGACACAACATAAAAGAGAGAGAAACGGGCTTTCCTTCGCACAGGTCATGGCCGCGCAGATTCCGATAGTTCGCAAAAAGCGCAGTCTGCAAACGTACGCTAAACGCTCACCAGGGCGCAGTCGGACGAAGCGACACGCGGTGGCGAGTAAACCATCACGAACGAGAGTTTCGTTTCGCAAGAACGCGACGAGCTACACTTTATCTCGAGCAGCCTTGAGCCTCGCGTTCTGTGGAGCTACTGTGGAGATCCCCGTTCGCCGTCGGCCCACCTTTCCCGTTTCCCGTTTCAGCCTACGCTCGCGCCGCCTGTCGTCGAACGAAAGAAGAGCTTCTAGAACGGCCTCCGCTCGCGAGGTGGTGCCACGGGCTCTTTCTGTAATTCACCGACCGTGGGTCTCCGGTGCCTTTGAGTCGCAACGCCGTTGCGAGTTCGAGCGGCGCGCGCTGAGCGTACTGCTATGTTGTTGTGCGTTGCTTCTAATAACTTTCCACTCCTTGGTCGAAATATTTAGTAATGACTAGTAGTAGGGCTGTGCGAATATTCAAATTTTCGAATGCGGGCGCAATATTCGTTTCGTTCGAATACTATGAGGGACAACAACGACTGCTCCAATTCGCAGGGAGAAACAGCGATGCAATTATTAGAAACTTTTCCGAACGACCCTGCTGCAGGGGAACCGCGGTTGCTCAGCAGCCAAAACCAGTTCGTAAGAGAACGCATGGATAACGTCACCTTTGCACAATAGTTTCGAGTCGTTAAATGAACGTATCTCGCCATAGGCAGCCGGCTAATGTGCCTAATAGAACACGTCCCTGGCCTAGTTGGCGCATGCCTATGACCAGAATTAAAGCGCAGCAGTAAGGACACGGGCGACTGAAACGACACGGACAGGCGAACTCAGTTATGGTCTGGGCTTCTTTAGAGAGACGCGTTCGGCTGATTGGCGTTGACCGATTGAGGACGGCGGCAACTCGGATGCCCATGACACAGCTGCCTATATTGCCGACGCAAACATTATGCATGCTATCAGCTCGTCTCTTTCAGACGAACTGCGCGCTGCTTACTGTCCGTGGTGCGCCGAGGCCATATCCGCCAAAGCTATAAGAAAACATCAGAGACAAAAAGGAGGCCATTTCTTTTATCAACGTAAACGAAAGACGAGCGAAGCCGCAGAAAGACCGGGATATAATGTCTGGTGCCTCTGATCCTCCCGAGGATTATCTTCGCTCCGAACACGCCGCATGTCGCTGCCTATTGCGCCGTTGCTAATCGCTGATCTCTTGGACGGCCCGACGGCGCGTCGTATATATCCCAATAAATCCCCGTCGGCTCGCATTTCCAGCTGCGGTAGTCTCTCCTCTCTTTAGCTCTTCACCACGGCCTCCCCAATCACCACGTCAACGAACGCGCACACGTTGTGCACTTGGTAATAAATAAGCGCAAGAAAACTAAGGAGCGAATGCGAGGGTTACCAGGTTGGACTATTAATAGCCAAATTTGGATACTTCTCGTCCCAAGTTGGCGTCAAAAGTTTTCTTTTGGCTACGTGATTATATTCGGGCTACATTCTTTTGTTTCTGAAGACTACTCCTCTCACCCTTCACAACTTGCCTCCCCTAGAGCCACTAAACAAGCTACACTGAGCAGGGGCCGGACGCCAGGTCATCATTTTAGCGGATGATCATGTGAGGTTTTCCCTCGCATGCCAAATTTGGTAGCAACAAAAATGTTGCACATCATCAGTTGGGCTGCCAGTCACCAAGTGCCCTGGCTTGTTGAGTTTTTGTGCGAGCCTACATTGCTGCACTCCTTGAACTAGTGCTTTCGAGTGAAAGTGCAGAGAAAAAGTCAAACACGACATATTGTGGCCACATATGCAGGTGCCACTCCCTGGCTACGTAAATGCCTGTGAGCCATTCAGAGCATGATTCCGGGCCGGCTCACCCACTCCAAGGCACAACGAGCCGAAGTGAGTCTGCTACACGTTAGCTATCACAGTTCAAATCCGCATAGCCTAACAACTTCAGCGGAGCCGAAACACCTCCAGCCTGCATGTTCAGTTTTCTCACAGAAACATGTCTACGTTAGCATGTGGGGCGCCTCAATGCTGAAGCGCCTCAAAAAAAAAAAATCATCTGTAGTGAGTCTAGAACCCTGCAACAAATGTGTTTCAACATGTCATGGAGACTAACACGCCACAGACAACAGCGACGCCGCAAGTCTGACCTTGTTTAGCCATGTAGGAGTACGCGCTGACTAGTGGCGTAGCCAGAAATTTTGTTCGAGGGGGGGGGGGGGGGGGGGCTCACATTGCAGCTCGGCCTCCTCCTTAAGAGGAAGCTTTAGCTCGGGTGCTCCTATCTAAATACACGTAGAAGCAGAATTCGTTTTCCTCGGCAACCACTGCACCAAATTTGACGAGGTTTGTTGCATTTAAAATAAAAACTTAAATTCTACTGATTTTTGGTTTCGAGTTTTTCATTTAGGTTCTCAATTGCTTACTCAAATTGGGACAAAATCCAAAATTTTTATAGAACGGGACTATCAAGTTTACAACTCTGTAACTCAGCAATGAAAAATGATCACAATTATGTGAATTGCATCTAATAGTACATCTAAAGCGGACAAAATTGATATGTCACACATGAGCCTAAAAAATATTAGTAATAAGGAGATACAGCTTTTGCGAAACTCTTGTACACAACGTACCAAGTTCACGTAAAATATAAATTCATATATCAAATTTGTCCGCTTTGAATGGTCTAATGGATACCTTACAGAACCACGATGTCTGTTCTTGATGCAGAGCTATTATATTTTAAACGTCTTGCTTTTATGTTCTTTAACATTAGAATTTTTCAATATATTTAAACAAAATTCGAACTCTAAATCGTAATTAAGCTTCCAACAGGCACTAGAATTTAACTTTATTTCTCAAGTGCAACAAATTTCAATAAACGCGATCGAGGGGTTATCTCAGAAAAGCCTTTCTGCGTTCTACATGCACTTGAATAGGCCGCATCGTAGTTGGGCCCGAGCTAAAGCATCCTCTTATACAATTTGTCGAGGAATCAAATACATGAATAATAACTGCATTACTATTGCCAAAGATGCTGCAAACGAATTCTTGAACGCTACACCCCCTCAAAACAAGTAAAATGTATATTTTTTTCATAAAAGAATATACTCGTATGTGCCAAATATTGTGCCCAAAATACCTGATATCAATGCTTCCATGTTTTTTGTCTATCTAATAAGTAAACACAATATCTCACGAACTTTAGAACTATATCAGTTCGAAACCAGCAAAGCAGTGCATGCCGCTGATATGAAAAATGTAAAGGCCATGAAATGAACAAGTTGAGGACACATGTGTGAATGAAACTTTGTCATTCAAGAACCTTGTTCCCATTCTTGTACATATCCAACGGCCTGTGAAAAATCTCAATGACGCTGTCATTTGTTCGAATATATTAGGCAGAAGCAGCTGTCACCGGTCGTGTATCGTGAGTATTGCACCGAAATTATAATCGCAACAGAGAGCACGTATAAAAAGCAGGAGTTCTGCAAAATATACGAGGGCGAGTCAAATGAAAATGAGCCAATGGTAATACATGACAAACGGGGTACTTTATTTAAAAGTAGTTTCCATGAGCATTTAGACATTTGTCCCATTGACTAGCGAGTCGCGTGATTTGCACCTCATAAAGCTCCTTGAGTTGCTGCTTCAAAAAGCCTGCAATTGACTCTTTCACGTCCGGCACGAATCTGGCTCCCTTGAGTTGTTTGTTCAGTAGCCCCAAAATGTGGAAGTCGCAAGGCGACAGGTCTGAGCTGTATGGCAGATGTTTCTCACTTGAACTTTGCAAGTTTTATATTAACCACATCATCAACGTGGGGACGGGCATTGTCGTGGAACAAGAAGACCCCATTCGTCAATTTTCCACGTCGTTTGTCCTTGATTGCGACTCGCAGCCGATCCGGCGTTTCACAATATCGGAAATAATTGATAGTCTCTCAACATTTAGCAAATTCTATCAGTAATGGCTCCTGACGATTGAAAAAAAAAAAGCTCAACAACACCTTTCCGGCGGAAATGACGGCCTTTGCTTTCTTTGGGGGTGGTGAATTCGAATATTTACACTGTAAGCTTTGCCGTCGTGTTTCAGGCTCGTAGTAGTGGTACCATGGTTCGTCCCCGATGACAATTGCAGACAAGAAGTCGTCACCCTCATTATGATACCGGATGAGCCAAGGCAGCACCGAACTTCTCCGTCTTCTGGCGGTGGTTCAAAATCTTGGGCGTCCATTGCGGACCCACAAGCCGATAACTGAGATGTTCATGAATCATGGCGTGAACCGAACCGTGACTGATGTCCACACGCTGTGCCAGTTCATCGATGCTTATCCTATCAAGCCTTGCAATTATGTTAAAGGTGATTGCACGATGCCTTTGGCCCGGTCTGGGATCGTCTTTGCAAATTTCATGTCCTTCTTTGAACCGTTTGTTCCAACGCTTCACAGTGGCCAATGAAATGCAATGTTCAATGTACACACCATACGGCGACTAATTTCTTTTTGGGAAACGCCTTTATCTGTCAAAAGCCTCACGGCACCACGCTGCTCAACTTCTGGAGCGTCCGTTACGGCACGCAGCCATGTTCAACCCAGTGTATGAGAGCATTAAAGAACATTTATCCTCACACCTGCGTGTCACTTTTGTAAATGAGAGATGCCTGTGTGCTACGCGCAGGCCTTGCAGATAATGAACAGAACCATAATTGCGCGGGGTGGGTAGGCTCACTTTCATTTGATTCGGCCTCATACATTAGAGATGCGAAGATACAATGGAATATACAAATGCGAAGATACAGCTTGATAAAGGGCAATAAAGTGTCACTAGAAACAAAGTTCACTGCACGTATACACAAAACCTGGCAACAAGATATTCAACTATATAAGTCTCCAATAAATTGATCTATCTAAGGAAAAGTCCGTGTATATAATGCGTCAAGCAAGGCAAATAAACATGATGCGCAATCACACATTCACAACATCCTAGATCTCGCCCCCATTCCATCCACTCCGCCCGATGTATCGCGCATGACGGAAGGCGCCGCGTTTCCTCCCCGCTTTTCTCCCTTGTGCACGCAAGGCTGAGCGACCATCGTCGGCTCACCCATTCCACCTCCCCCCTCTCCCCGCCCCCACGCTTTCACTCACACATGCATCATGCGACGCGCAGTCACAATGTTACCGCCGTTGGACTTTATACGAAACATGAGGGCGACAGCGACGGCAGGAATGCGCCATGAGTGTCCATATAATTGCTATCGCAATAATATAATAAGAGTACCCGGCAACTGAAGCGTCCCGTGGCTAATTACTTTCCGCAAAAGAAGAAGTAACAAAATCGAACTTTCACCCTGCCACAATTCACTGCGCCGCAGCAATGCACTTTTTTTTTCCTTTTGTGGAGCGGGGCACTCAAATGAAAAAGAAACGCAAGGGAAAGTATGTTTGTCACAATCGAATGCCTACTTTGGGCACCTAATGTGGCTACCGAAGGAATATCGAAGAAAACGTGAGACGCTTGGTCCACCGAGAACCATGCGCATACTGCTCGGTATCCTACACCGGCGAGACAAGACTTTCCGGAGAGGTTGCGCTCAAGGAAACGCGGTGCAATCTGTCTAGTCCCCACAGTGATGGCGGCGAGCGACCATTGTTTCTTTTTCTCGTCTGCTAGCCAGAAAGCGTCCAAAACTCTTCAGGTGAAAATCCACTCGGCCAGAGCAAACCGAACGCGCACCGAAGTGTGCCGCGCGGTGGTCGGGGCAACACGTGAAAAACGCATGCGCTCTGGCTGGCTCTGGCAGTCCGCAGGTAGGGTAGCGAGAGCAAAAAAAATTGAAAGGGCTCAATGTGTGCTCGCGATTAAAAGTCAAAGTAGAAAAATAGATAAGAACGTAGTTACCTTGGCTGGCGTTAGCGTCTTGACATGGATGCTTTGGCGTAGGTGCAAAAAAAAAATATTGACACTTTTTTATGTGACATGACGGTGCAAATGATCCACCACAACGCTTCGTCTCATCGGACCTCGCTGCGTGCTTTGTCAACTTGTCTGATAGTATGTTGATTAGGCTTGTCTCGTTGTATGTTTCGATGTAAGACTTTAGAAAACTCAATGGACCTTTGGCGTCAAATGTTTATAACAACATTAAACCCACAAAGTTCCGCAATTGAAAATCTAAAGCACAACTTTGGAAATGTCAATGCGCCTTTTCCATCAAAAGTTTATGTGAAATTTACACCCATAAAGTTTCGGAATTTACATCCATGCGCTCCGTAGATTCCGCGGCCTCAGCGAGGTACCGCGGCGCGCTCGTTCGCCATCAAAACGTCCTTGAAACTTGTCCCTCGGATGGGGCTCCTCGCGTTATGTTTCTCCCAGTGCATGGGTGTTGCCGCGAAATGCAGCCCGAGTTCGCAATGTTCGCGGTGAAATGTCTTTTCGAGCGTGAAAAAGATATTCTAGAGAAAATTTAGAATGATTTCCGGCACCGGGGATTGCTTGGGTGGGCTGTGCATGGACAGCACGAAAAAATTTCGGGGAGGGCTGAAGCCCCATAAGCACCCCCCCCCCCCCCCCTGGCTACGCCCCTGGCGCTGACCTCGTGCGGCCTGCTCAGTCCCGTTTTCGCACAGGACTGGTGAGATGGTGACCATAAAGACTGAAAATGACTCGCGATTGCTTGATTTGGAAGGTGTCGAGTGTCTCTAGGAGCCTCCTTTGTTGGCCTAAGGTCTAATGCATCGCTAGCAAGTCCATCAGCCACCTCATTTCCCCCTGCGCCTACGTGCGAGAGGAGCCATTCAAACTATATAGCAAATCGGAGGCTGCTTATTTTTTAACGCGATAGCGTTGTAAGGACCCCGCGACGCAGAAAATCCGGTGCCGGCGTCGGCGGCGTTGTCCGCGAGAGAAAAATCATCCCGAACCACGCAGGCCGTCCGCGTGCGGCATAGGCGTCACTGAACTATTTGAATTTATCACAGAAAAATGTGTCAGAATATTCGTAAAGCACGACTACGCAAACCCTACAGGCATGATAGCGTCGGACTGTTATTTGAATATACGAGAAAACATAATTCCCTTACGCAGAAACTCAAACACAAACCTCTTTCCCAGCTGCCGGTTGAGGTTTGGCGCGACAGTGCACTACCTCCGGGATCGGCCACGCAAGAGGCGGCGTTTCTACCAGAGAGTTCGCCTTCATGCATGGCGTTCGTTGTCAGCGTTTCCCGGTAAACATTACGGTTGCAGAAGCTGCAGTTGCCGGGAAGCGTGAGAAGCAGTCAGGGATATTTGAATGCTATCGCGTTCCACTCTCGTAGGCGAAGCTCAAGCTTTCTCCAATTTCTTTGAGAAGGCGTAACGAATATTGTGTGGACTTCTCCAGAGGAAACCCTCGCTGTAACAACTGCAGAGAAGGCTTGCTGTCTGACCGCATTACAACGCGCCGCGCCCTGTGGGACCTCAGTTTCCTTAAGATTGCCTCAATGTCCATGCGTGTTCTCGCATACTGTCGACGAGACGGCGTAGTCTAGTCCGACTACGCAGGACACCTTCAGGGTCGGAATCACAAACGCTGTTGCGCTGGCTTCGCACTCGATACTAGCAGAATCGTAGGCAAATGCTTTAAAATGTTGGTCATACGTTTTCTCCAATTGTTCCAACGATTGTGCTTCCGCTACGTGTATAGATCGCTTGTTGTGTATCCACTGAATTATCAGCTGGCAGTCAAGATTTACGTACGACCATGGTCGCTCAGGCGGCTGTCTTCGTTTGGGGAATTTAAGACCTAGAAGATGAAGAATGTTGAGCGCTATTAAAACATGCCACTCAGTTCGTTGCAAAGACGATTTGGGAGAGCTCAATTCGCTCTAGGATTGCTTGGTCTGCATAACTGCGTAAATAATCTTCGAGAAGCGAGGACACAAAGCGGTGGTAGCCGAACCTTGTAAAGCACTTTGCTTGTGGTATTTGAACTGAATTCTGAGGTCGTACGTGCCAAAACCACGATTTGATTATGAGACACGCCGTACTGGTGGACACCAGATTAATTTTGACCACCAGGAGATATTTAACGTGCCCCCAACGTACGAAATACGGGCGTTTTCGCATTTCGCCCCCATCAAAATGCGGCCGCCACGGCCGGGATTTGATCCCGCGACCTCGTGTTTAGCAGCGCAACGCCACAACCGCTAGGCCTGCGCGGAGGGTATGCTTATGGTATGCCAAAGGTCACTCTAAAGCCTTGCCGATTAAGCGTTTCCAGCCAATTGTATTGAGATTCAGATGGAGATATCAAAGGTAGTTGAAACAATAATATGCGGATGGGAATCGACTGTGTTTATCTACGTAGTGTACATAACTCACAGCGAGACGTGTTTGCTTGAGGCGTTGTTGTGTGCCGTAGTGTCCACGGCACACCGCTGGTTCATCCTGGAGCATGACCCAATGAAGCCGAATCTATTTAGTTGTTGGATTGGCTTATTCCCAATAGACGTCTCCATCCGTGGTGCCCGCCACCGCAAACGGATAAATGGCATAAATCAAGATTTTTTTCTGCTTATATTGATAATCCTATCCGTGAAAGGTAAGTCTACACAGAGAAAACAGACCATTGGGCTATCGTTTGCCTTAGCAACTTTCCTTGCAGGTGCGAAACTGTGATGCTCACAACTAGCATACAAATCTTAAGAGAATGACTCGCAGTTTCCTAATTTTTCTGAGCCCACGCCTCCTGCACAGTGTTCACAATGACTCGAAAAGCATTGTCATACCACATATCCACACAAGACGACGATACTCCAAGTGACCTTCGCACCATCACTGCGATTGTGATCACCCAATCAATTGAGCTGCGACTGATATCACCGCATCTTAACCTATATAAAAGGCAGCTGCAATAAACTGGAATTTGAATGACTAATTGGAATTGCAGACAGTGCCAGTTGCAACACACTTGACACAGATAAATCTTTAAAACACCTCCTGCGTGAATGCCCATCGCAAGATCTGAGTCTTACATTTTGGGCAGCGTTAGGGCAAACAGACAACAGGCCTTATACCGGATACAAGCTTCTGTGACCATGGCCTCGTACGTCTGCAACGCGCAATTCTGCAGAAGCGCTGCATTTCTTGAGATGCGCCAACCCACATGATTGCTTGTGACGAACTGAGCGACGTACGCTCCATTACATGTTTGCGCATGCATAGTGTGAATGTCTCACCTTATCCTTTAGTCCCCTTTCTCCCTTCCCCAGTGCAGGGTAGCCGACCTGTCTCAGACAAGGTTAATCTTCCCGCGTTTCTCTTATCGCTTATCTCTCTCTCTCTCTCTCTCTCTCTCCAAAGCGCAAAGCACCAATAATACACACCGTCCGGTGGCTTTTGATGAATATCTTGGTCCTGCCGAAGACGTACTCCGAAGGGTGGATTGGCAGGTCTCGGAGCAGAAGGGTGACTCCTTCAACCGGCAGGCCCGTCCACTGGGGCCAGGTGCGAACGCTGAGCAACTTGTAGCGCTCCAGAAATGCCACGTAGTCCTGCCTGAAGACGAACCCCGCGCGACGCACCCTCAGGTTCTCCATCAGTCTGCAGGCAAACAAAGGCAGGCGCATCTTGAAGGAGCTTGCAAGAAGCTGCACCGCGAGGCCTAATTTGCACCATCCTATTTGTGCACTTTACATGCACGATAAGCTTGAAAAAGCTGCAATGTTGATTATAGTAATTTATCAATGTGTTCATTTACTGCGTCTATCAATGTCTTCATTTAGTGCGCAGAGGATGCGACGGCGACCCTTGCAAGAGGTTGTAGGGTCCAAAGACTATGCGCAATGTTGTTAACTCACACAGTGAAGATGAATTGAAATAAACCAGTCGCGAATTGCATGAAAAGAAATTGTGCAAGTGCAACTTCTCTACTGTATACCTGTCTCCATTGTATCGTATACCTAAGCTAATTAGTTACGCCACAGGAGCAAAAAGAAAATAGAACCTTACCCGAGGTACCGGACTTGATGCTGAACCAGTGCCATCTCGAAGATCATCGGCTGCTTGAGTTCATTTGGCTGCAAAAGGCATTTGGGGAATAGAGCCTACTGCAACAATAAGCGTTTAAAGACAGGCTCGTAACTGCCAGAATGCTTTTTTTCTTTTCTAAATAGCGTTATCACCGTCGGTTATGCAAAAAAAAAACACAGAGGCCCAACAATTACTCGACAAAGCGGGGTTGACAAAGAAGATTGTGTGGACACGTGCCTTAATGCAGCGTACGTAGTTTGGCGTTTTCGCTTGCAAATTTTTTACAAGTGCTCCAATGGAAATCTTGAACTGTGTGGCAGTCGTTGTTGGACGCTTTAGCGTCGTGCGCTTTGGGTTCCCTGCGGGTGCAGAAATGAAAAGCAAAGCACGTCAAAGAAATTGTTCTGCAAGAACAAGCTACTGAAATATTAGCTGCCGCGCATACTTAGGCATCAGCGTCAGGCGCCGAAAATGTCCTGAGTTTATGAGATATTTAGATATTTCTTTTGTTCTCGACTGCTTCATATTAATCACTATGCTTTCTGTCTTTTTTTTTCAAGGCATAAAAATAATTGAAGCCAGCAAACTCAATAATAACTGCGATCAGGTAGAATGCATCTACGCAATAAGCTTACCTTCAGGAAACAGAACCTTCATCAGGGGATGATCGCAACTGTACATGGCTTGAGACAGGTCACGGTAGAGATGATCATTGTTTTTATCAATAAAACCAACAACAGAATAGGTAACCTAAAACAGAAATGGAAGGATGCACGTTTCAGTCAAAAGAGCGAAAAGTTACTCGTGAAATTCCTTCGGAAATGCTCTGTGCAAGAGGGCACTACTCACAGCACCGGCGTAATGCCTAAGACGGAAGCACTGTGGCGGCAGCGAGACGTCGGTCCCCGTGAGGTTTTTGCATCCCTTGCTCTCGAAGTAGGGGCTGTCCTGGCACACCTTGGTCAGCTTGTACAGAAAGCTCTCGTCGGTGGCGGGCCCCGGCCGAAGGCACTCTTCATCCAGCATCGCCAGGATGCCGTGGTTATTCTGCCGCGAACGAAGCAAAGAGCAGGGCGCTGACGTTTCCTGCCGGCGTTGCTCACCCGTATTCGGGTGGGAGACTTTTGCGACCCGTAAGTAGCTATTTCCTGTCCATTATTGGCTGATTAAAGCAGAAGACTCAAGCACATCTACTACCGGAACCGAAATAGGTGCCTGATTCTATCCGATATGGAAACATCAATAAGTTATCAGGGCCTCCTTTAGTACGAAGAGAGAGAACGGGTTCCCGACACTGCTCGTACGCGTTCGGGTGGAAACTCCTATGACCCGGAAGTAGCCCTTTCCTCTTCACTCTAGTCTGATTAAAGCGGAACACTGAATCACATCTCTATGTCACCGGAACCGAAAGCAGTGCCAGATTCGTATCTAGAACCGTTACTAAACTAGCAGTGGCAGTTTATGCAGAGAAGAAAAGAAAAGCAGTCACTGACACTGCCTACACGCTTGCCGTGAATCCTGTTAAAGTGCGATCAGCAATACAACATTTCCGCGTGTGCATAAAATAGAAAACGAGAGTTTTTCCATGTTCCTATAGCGAGCAACTACCGCAGCAATAGAGACCACCGTTCATAGAGAGAAACATCGTAAAACGTTCACGAAAAGTGACTGCGAGGCAGTACTGGCGTACGTACCTTTTCAATGAGGTCACAAATTATTGCATTATTAAAGTAGTCTATGTGCTCCCATTGAATACCCTGCAATGAAAGACGCTGTTCATTAGGAGGCGGAGATGTACGAAAAAGTAGTGGAAGTTCAGAAAAAGCACGAGAGCCTACTTACCTCACGCACGTACTCCTCCTGCTCTTGTTTGAGCGTAAGTACTATGAAGAGTTGCTCAAGCTTCTCGTTGCAATAATTTATAACAAACTGTTCAAAACAGTTTTTCTGCATAAGAGAGAGAGAGAGAGAGAGAGACTCTCTTGTGAAAACGGGAGAGGTCTGCCTGGCGGTACGCCTAGCGTGATCATTCAGGTGGGTGCTATGATAAATAAAATGGAGCCCACAGGACATACAGCAGACACACAACGCGCAATAAACAACGCCACATACAACACATGAAGTTAAAGTGGAGTCGAACCTCGTCATAGCGAAGTCGCAGCTCACACGAAAATACTTTCATTAACCAATATGCGTTATATGCATGCATTCGTTAGACGTCGGTGGGGGAAGGGGGGTGGGAGTGTAGCATATTGGCGAAAAACATTTTAGATTTAGTTCGTTAAAAGCTATAATTCATTATACCCGTGATTGTTATGTTGAAGTTCGACTGTACTTAATTGAAGGACACGGGTGGAGAAAATGACCCCACATGAGAACACGCGAAGTGTGTTACATAAATATTAATGGCAGAAGAATAAAAAAGGAGGGGGAGACCAATAATAACGCCCTTGCGCACAAATACAATAAAAGTGTCGCGTGTTACCTCTAGAACTTCAAATCCATAAATGTCCAGGATTCCGAGACATTTTCTTTTTCCTAGGCGCTTCGCCTGGAGAACAAACGTGCAAGGTGGATGTTTAGCTTGCTCCAAAAGCGATGATCTGGTATATGAAAGGTTGGCACTTACCCGTATGCTATCATTTATTCGGCTTACTAACCACGTGAATAGGCGGCTGTACAAAGCTTTGCATAAGGCATTCTTGGAATATGTGGCCTGAAAGAAGATACAAAAAGGCACACGAAGAATAAATTATCCATGTTTGCGGCAGCGTGAACGTTTGTTAATAGCGACCGTTGCAACCGGCGCTAAACTGTGTCGCAAAGTAAATACGTGTTTTTTTTCTAGTGCAATAGTGTGCTGGTATTGTACAATATACTGCTTTCAGTCAACTCATCAACAACAAAGTGTTTAAGGTTGCATGCATTACACGCGTGCGTCAATTGTCGATTATATATTCGCCGACTATTATCCCCGGCGACGTCTCCACGCCCTAAGACCGACATGGTCGCGAATTTAGGCGACAGCCAACATCTAGTCCAGGCGATGTCGTAGCCCATAGCGCATGCGTCTGTGCGAAGTTTGATTAGTCGTCATCAGTTTGATTAGGTCTTCAGTTGCCGAGCCGGTAAATCAAGTGGCAATAAGGATATCTGCACCATTCGTAGTCCATTCCAACGTGTTATCCTTCCTATTCTCAGGTAACTAGTGCATTGACGTTAACAATAGACCAAGGGTTTCATATAGATAGGCTGGAGGATAAGGACATGTCTCGAGTGGTAAACGAAAATCATGCTCACGTCTTTATTTAACTTATTACGATGAAGTTTCACACACTCTTCAGTAATCCCAGTTCATCACAATACAAATCATTTCGATTAACAATAGGCAAGACGGAAAAGCGAGATAAGAGATAAGCTCACTTCATTGGCTGAGAGGTCGGTGACGGCCACGTCGTGTCTCGTCTCCACCATCTTCTGGGTCAAGGCAGAATGGAGGAATGCAAAGTCCACCCGGAGCAACTCGCAAATTTCGTACAACTCTGCAGAGAGAGAAAGAGGGCGTGAGTGAATTCTACTTGACATCTGATATAGTCGTTTCAAAAATGCGCAACAGAATCTGTTTGGCTTGTCCACGCTCAAACCGAAACCCACAGCGTTACTTCGAGGGGAAATTCGTCCTTGGCCAATAACGACACCTGCTAGAGTAACCCGCAGCGGAGGCTTGTTAAGTCACTATACTGTGTTACTCTATTAGCGCGGCCTAGGCATCGGTGACGCCATGAATCATCCGGCTGGTAACTGTCTCCTAATCAACGGGGTTTCCTCGCGCTGCTGACGCCGGCAAAGATGCAGCGCTTGCTCTGCAGCATCGACATCGTCTGCTCCGTTTTCTATGCCGAGGCAAAGGCCGCGGACGGCTGGGCAAGAAAAACACTGATTCTAGAACCGCGATGTGACCCGAACGAAGGGTGGAGTCCTGAAAACACGGAGTGTTTTGTCACACGTCGAGCAGGAGTCACTTCGCTTGGCACCGCTACACATAAACCGAATCTGCTCTTCGGCCCTCACGACGTTGTTTTCACATTTTATCTCCTCCCCTCCACGTTTGTCTTCTCAGTCTAGCCCACTCGTAGTCCATTTCAACGTGTTGCTCTTCCTATTCACGCGTACCTAGTGCAATGACGTGAGAAATAGATCAGTCGTTCCATATAGATTAATAAGTTCGTTGAAGAACTTCTGGGACGACGACAGCCACCACCGTATAGACGAGAGGATATCAACATATAAATCAACTTGCTGTAGGTTCTCAATTTTGGCCTGTCTTGGCGAAGTATCGCGCAGTGATACCCGAAAAGGCTCCTCATGTGCGCGTAGATTAATGATCGCGACGAGATAGGAAGACAAGGTACAGAGGCATCATCGCTCACCGTACTCGTTGAGGAGGGCGCAGCCTTCCGTGTCGTCGATGTTCGCCCGCGGTTGAAACTCTACGTTTCCCAACTTGAGCACGACGGCAACCACTTGGAACACGGCGTGCACTTCAGACGGGCTCAGCCCCAGCGCCTCCATCGACCTCTGCAACGAGGGAATCGCGTGCGAGCGGGGAATAAGAGAGAGAAAAGGCGGTCACGACATGGCTGCGAGCTGGAACTCCTCGATGTTCGACAAACCGTGCTTGATAAACGCGCCACCGCAGCCGCTGAAATACGCTCATTTTAACGCGTTCCACACAATGTAACGGACTGTGAGAGCTTTAATGTTTTCAATAGCTTAAGTCAACACGTTTTTTTGGAAAGGGCGCACGGGTGCGCGCCCAACGCTAAAGGCGTGTAGGCTTTCAAACGTTTAACCCATCACGTCTAGGCAATACTGCAGCTTGAACTGAAATCTCATTTGATGTTTCTTTTTTAAGGTTTCTTATAAATTTTAGGATACTTAGCGCGAGTGCACTCAAAAAAAAAATTTTTTTTTTGCAGCATGCTCACCTTGGTCAACGCAAAATAACTCCTGTCGTCCATGCTTTCCAATTGGGAACATCTGCTGTGCTTGAGAATGGAATAGTTTTCGGTGTTCCTTTGCAGCTTTAGACTTTCTAGAAGCAATAGAAAAAAAGAGGAAGAGAGGTGGGCGTGTGTAGATGAGGCCCAAGTACGAAGAAACAGGCTAGTTACCTTAGACGGTTATATATGGGGAAGAAAAAGGTCGTTCACAGTTTTTTTTTTCGCACAGCTATACGCGCATATGTAAGGTTAACTGGGTGTTTTTCGGACTTTATCGCCTTATGCGTTATTGATATTGCCGCTCGTCACCACAAGATCACGAAAGATTGCTTCACAGGAATGTGATTCCAAGAATTGTTTTCACTGAAGCAAATTTGCTAACCCTCCATGTTTCGGTCGTCGCCCTACATTTTCATTTCAGTGCAGCCGTTCAAAAAACGAACCACCATCAAAGTTACTGCATGGCTATCAGCCCTATGGTTGACGATACTACTTAGAAAATGACCAAAGCGACAAAGTACAAAAGTAAAACGAATGGCTTGTCTAAACGGCATTAGCTAAGTGAATGGCCAAAGTTCTGTATGGTGAGGTGGTTACACACCCTTCGAAACACGACACAAACAGCACTTCACTGTGTTCTGTTTTTGGCTGTATGCGATGTCGGAAAGTACAGCATGCCAGCCGTACGACAGCCGTGCAGCGTGCCAGCCGTACAGTACGAGTAGCATCCACAAGTATTAAGAAAGGCATCTTTCCCATTTGGGCGCTACATACGCAGTCGGAGTTCCACTTAATTTTTGTGATATACACTGGCTCAATCCATCCATTTCCTTAACGTATTATCACGACGCAGAGCTGACGTTTTGTTACCCAGTCTTTCAACGTGCGGCAAAATCTTATGGGTCCAAAATCAGTCTAATAGAGTTGTTACCAGAGACAATAATATACTTACTCAAGAGGTGAACTTCAGCTCCGCTCAACAACTGATAGAAAAAATGGAAGTTGCGCTCTCCCTGAGTGTGGCTGATTACCCTAGACTGTCACCAAGGAGGAGAGATAATAAAAGTGATTTTGAGCATAAACACATCTTTTTTATTCAATTTTTTTAATAACAACCAAAACAAACTAATACGAGATATATTCATAACAAGAAAAGTAACAGGTCGATAAACCTAAGTCATGTTTTCTGGAGGACGTGCAATAAGGGGCTCTAATATTTCACTGTGCGCGTAGTACGCGAATGTGTTTCGATCGGCATTGATATTTCCTGAACGCTTCTGAAAAACACTGACAATGTTCCTGCTGGAGCCATTACTCGTTGTACAGCACGAACTGCCAAAGCCGTTTGATCTGCAGAAGGAAAACAAGAGGCAAACCTCTCCATAACGCATGGTGTAGGACGGTTACGTTTCTCTGCTATGGCTGAAATAAACACTTTTTTTCAGCATCTCATCTCTTTTATGTGTACTACGGTTCTCACTCATTTTCATTCTCACAAATAGATAGTCGTTCAAGACTGTAACAGAGGAAGAATAGCATATCTCACCTTTTCCAGCAGATCTGCAAAAGACCCCAAACCAGAGTGTTAGTTGCATGGCCATGTGCATCAAGCCTTCTAACCTTTCTAAATTTTATGTCTACAGCATCTATATAACATGCGTAACCTTTATTTGCGCACTCATACAATATTGTTTCAGTAACGCTGCTTGAAACAAAGTTGAACAATGACGTTCGAGGAATGTCATAGAGCAACGGTATTGTTCATGCCTCTGTAGCTTTCTCCCCTTGGTCGGTGCCTATAGTTCACAATACGCTAAATAATTAAGCTTTCTTTTATTTTTAAGGGTGCCAGACATTTGTGATAGTCGGCCAACTGCAAGCAGAAATCATGTGCAGCGCAACAGGCTATGCGTCTATGAACATATCGATAAAGACGTGTAACGTTTACGCACAATTTGTAATCACTCCGCCGACCGGATCCCCTTTGAAGTCGAATTCTATATCCATGTATTTGCCCTGAAACGAGAAAGGAACATTCACAGTCACTGAAATCACAATGGAGCAAGCGAGTAAGCCAATTTAAATTTAACAGTCGCTTACAAATCTTGAGGAGTTGTCGTTCCGGTGTGTCTTGGCGTTCCCGAAGGCTAAACAAACATAAAACATCGAAACGTCTGTTACGCATATTCGCTTTGCTCATGGTGAGTTAATCAGGTCGTGCAAAAAACACCATTTCAGCAGGATGCTAAAAGGGACGCGTTTGGTTAGATGAATTTTTATTCAGCGAGCAAGGAAATTTAGGCAATATAAAGGAGGGACCGAAGGAGGCGCTGTTCTATCAATTGCTGCGTTGCGTTGACACGTACTGGTTATCAGTTTAATTAGGGCACCAAGCTTGCCAGCTAGCGAGTTGGTTGAGATAAATAAATATTGATTGCAGTAAAGAAAAGGATCTCAGCACGAGCAACTCTTACTGATCGCAGAACAAAAAGTGAATACTACCAATTACGCGAATGCTCTAGGTTCATCGCCGAAATGTCTGCGTCCTGTATTGACCAGGCGTACAGTAACCGATTATCATTCAAGCCGAATCTACCCTATCGTTTCGCACCGTTATTGTTAAGAAGTATTTAGTATGGTGTTATACAGAAGCCAATTAAAGAGTTACTGGGCTGAAGTCCTTCACATGGGTCGTTATCATCAATGAAATACTATAATCAGGACCCTTCCCTGAGTTTGCCCTAGTCTCTACCTGACCTTTGCGAAATCACACACGAAACGTGCCCAGCACAAGCTGTAGGTGTAAATCAATGATGTACACATAACTTCCATGTTTAACACAGGCGTTCTGTCACCACAGCATGTTGAGTGCAAAGCTGAGCGAGCAAGCGTATAATTCCGTCCCTCTCACCTTCGAGGACAGGCGTGCTTCTCAAGATGTGTTCTTTGATGGCGCCCACCTCTTCGTCCCTGCCAGACACGGCCGCCACGTACTGCATGACCAGTTTGCTTGCCTCTGCACAGCGCCAAGTTTAACGTTGACCTCATAATATCATATATAAATGGAATTACATGAAACGCTCAATCGGCCATCCCGCCTTCTCACCCCCCCCCCCTTTTTCTTTTTTGATAGCCATTTCTACTCGCCGCTTATCTCTGTCGCGTATTACAGGGCTTACCAACGCCACTTTTGTCTCCGGGATAACCTCATAATAAAGGAAATATCTAGAAGGACGTATCGCTACCACGCATTAGGCCTTGAACGGATCAGCAAGGTGTATCGTAACACGGTTCACTTATTCTTATATTTATAACGGCACAAGGAGCCCACTTAATCGCTACTGACTATAATTGAGCAGTTAATGTGGCTCATGTACGTTAGTGTGTGTTAATGAGGTAATGTGTGTGAGGCCTGCGGGGACGAGTGCTGGAATCGCACGTAAGACTGCGCAAGTTTCCGCACTGTTTCAGCAGCGAGTATATAAATTTACGATGATTCGACATGTGAACCTCTAGTAGACGAACAGGGATAGCCGCGCAAGAGTCTATAAACGCCGAAAAAATAACGTGAAGTCATCGTTTAGGAAAGCGAACAGTATGCCAAGAACCAGGACACTTGCCTGTTTTTCCTCCGCCGCTCTCTCCGGTGATGATGACGCACTGGTCTTGATTGCGATCTTTCAAGGACGTGTATGCGTTATCCGCTAGTGCATAGCTGCAAAAAAAAAAAAAAATGAATGCGCGTAATTTGCGGATGCACGTCAGAAGCAAAATGCTACATATTTACATATTTTGTCATCATGGTGTTACCATGAACACACAATGAGCCAATAGTTTGTGCTGCGTTTCTTGTTCCTTTTTGTTTACTTATTGACGTTTAAGAAACTGTGTCGCTCTCTGCCAGACGACCGATTGCCTAACGAAAGTGGTGGCTCATGTTCATCGATTATTCCTTGCCAGGAAGTGGCTACTCCTCATGGCTGCGTGCTCTTCAGAATTCATATATTTAGTTTTGTCAGTGCAGGAGAATCTCAGTGAACATTTCCCAACGTGAACTGATACCCCGCAACACTTTCTGCAGCGGCTTCCTGCAAGAACGTTCAGCTACTGCACACCACGGTTTATTACGTCACTTCCCTGCGCTCGGCAGGAAAAAAAAATATATCACGGAGGAATAAGCAATCGAGCTCCGACCAGTGCTACAACGTGAAGCCAAATAGCGACGTAATAAACAACATAACAATATATTTATTTATTTTATTTGTACATAGGGCAGCCCTGTTGGGTTATTGTAGGACTGGGCGTGAAAAGCAGTAAAATGACAAATAATACAGGCAACGTGAACAATACGGACGAAATGAAAATAGTAACTACCTGTTCAATAGTCGCTAAAAAATAAGTTTAAAGGCAGAGAACGAGTAGGGCAAGGCAAATAATTCCGATATTCAACTACACGGGGAAAGCAACTGTATTTAAAAGTGTCTGTACGGACAAAATAAGGCGCGATGTTTAGGTGATGGTGACTCCTAGTATTAGATGGTTTAGCAGGAGTTGGATAATTATTTGATGAAATCCGGCAAAAACGAGTTATTGCATTGCAGAAACGAGCGATTCCTTGCGTCGGCGATCTGAGAGCGGTTGCAAGCTTAGGGATGGAAGCACTGTGGAAGGTGCAAAATTCCTATCGCACATGCGGCATATGAAACGAATCGCTTTCTTTTGGATGGCCTCAATTTGATTAATGCGCATTATTTGTGCAGATTCCAGACAGGAGAAGCATATTCTATTAGAGGCTGGATATGAGATTTAAAAATCATTAGTTTAGTTTCCCCTGGGGCTGTGGTCAACGTGCGGTGCAGATAACCTTTTTCAGTGTCCTTGCAGTTATTGAGTCTATGTGTCTGGACCGAGACATACTGGGTGTGGAAACAGCACATAGGTATTTATATTCACCAACGCTCTGAACGGGAGTATTATTTATTTTGTAACAAAAAGCGGAAGGCATCGTTTCATTAGTGAAAGTCATAACGATGGCGTTACGAATGGTAATTGTCATTTGCCGGGTAGCGCACCAAGAGCTGAAGCTAGAAAGTAATTTTTGAATCTGTAAATGGATATAATAACAGAAAATGTTCTTATATGATATGCAGTCATCAGAACAGAAACGTAAATTCGAGGTTATGTGACGAGGAAAATCATTTAGAAATATCAAGAGAAGCAACGGGCCCAACGTGGAACATCGTGGTTCTCCCGAGGGTACCTCTGCCATCCTGGAATTAGCTCTGTTAAAGGACACATGTTGAGATAGATGGGAAAGAAAACTAGAAATCCAGCTGACAAGGCGGGGATTGTTAAGCATGGCGTCAAGTTTCCAATAAATAACTGTATTGAATGCCTTTGAAAAGTCAATGAAGATTGCGCCAACTTAGTTGCCCGCATCGAAGCTAATACAAATTTCATGCGTAAACTAACTTAGCTTTGTTAATAATCTGAAACCGCGTATGAAGCAGTGCTGTAGATTAGTTAGCAATTTATGTGATTCAAGGTGTTTCATAATGTGTTTGTAAGAATGTGCTCTAGTATTTTACGCGAAAGAGAGGTTAAACAAATCGGTCTATAAATGGCTATAATGTGTTCGTCGCCGGTCTTGAATGAAGGAAGAACTTGAGCATTTCCCAGGATGAGCTTACTGTAAAGGATGCCAGGGACTTGAGAAATAGGACAGTAAGATAGCATAATGAGTACCGTACCAAAAACAAGTTTGGAATGCCGTGACGCCCAACAGACTTTTTTAATATCAAGTTTCAATATTAAGTTCAGAACACCTTCTTCGGTAGCGTTAATGGCATCGATGGACATGTCACTACGACCAATAATGGTGTCTGGTTGGATGACGTTGTTGTCAGGAGTAAAAATGTTGTCACAACATGCCGCAAGTTACTTTTTTTTTTCTTCTCGCATTCCTTGAACATTTATAGACAGAAATTGTCACCCGATCAGAGCGCTACAAATGCGTTCCAACGATACGGTTCACGACGAACATAGAAAAAAAGATGGCCCAAGAATTAAGTAGAACGCAAGGAAAGAATGCACCTCTCTAGCACCAACGTTTTATATGAAAGCTTTAAAGTTAACCATGTAGATTTTTTAGTTCTATGCGGTCGTTGCCACGTCAAACAGTATGCAAGACCTTTTGGCATAGCATCATTGCAATTGGGAAGGAACCTTACAAATTTCTAGCCTCGCTGAACTGTGTTGAAGTCCTCTCTTGAAACACTGGCATTTTTTTTTAAATTTAGACTGAAAGTGGTGGGAAACGTGTGCCAGTAAAACAGAAATGATATTATATTTTGGGTTCCCGGCATAAATTAAAGGCCAAGACCAGTCAACAGCGGGATGTAGAAGCCTATCCTCACATGTGCGGGGGCAGCTCGAACATGCTGCACTTCTCGTAGGCCTGAATCACGTCCGGGCAGTAGAGGGCCAGCTTCTTGTACGGGTTCACAGAGACTACCACGGTGCCGATGTAGGTCTGCAAAGAGCAAGAAGCACAAAAAAATAGCCGCGCCCTTGAATTGATTAGAAATTCCTGGACAGCAAGGAACACGCACATTCATAAAAAGGCGACCACGTAAAATTTTCGCTAATAAGGCACAACTTCGCAGTCAAAGTGCAGCAGAACTTGTATACTTGCGATATCCTGACAACGACTTAACATAGGAAAATAGAAGATGATATCTTGTATTTTTTCGCGAGTGTACATACGGAACTGCCTGATCGTTAACGTCGAGGATGGGCCAACGATTAAGCATTTGCGGGCTCATCTGATGGTCATTAGCAGAAAAAAATTGTTGTCTATCGCCAGCAGTGGTGGAAAACAAAGACAAGCGTTAAGAAAAGAGGAGCCGAACGTGCACTGAGAGAGTCAATTCAGAGACAGCGTAACAAAGACGCCCTAAAAGGAACATCCCCTCCGAGCACGTGAGGTCAGGCGGAAGGAAGCACGGTTGGCTAGTGCATGCGGAAGCGGTAAGAAACGTATCCGGTCTTCGTATCTACAGTTACTCCACTGTACAGTCAGCTTCCTGAAGCGGAGCTATAGCAAGGGCCAATGCTTTAGCGCCAGCGTCATAAAGCAGCCTGACTTCGGTTTCATGGCGCGATAAGCGTAGGTGCAAGATGCAAGCAGGCGCTGAGTGAGGAAAAAAATTACGCCCTTAAGTGCACGCTTCTACCACGGCGTCATTCTACCCCTGAGCGCTCTCTTCGCTGTTTTGAAGGGATCACCGCCGAGTTCGACAAACTGAATGCGTAGGTTATTCTATCCAGACTGCCGAGCTTTCTCTTGGCGGCCGTCAAGAAAAAACATGAAATGTTAAGTTCAAAAAAATAGGCTTCAGAATGAGCATCGTGGCAGCTTCAGGCATTGAATACTTTCTGCGTTGCAAATGTCTTCACAACCGCAGGTACCAGTTAGACGTTAGAAAACGTATTTCAGTCTTGCAGTGCGTTAATTTTACTCAGGCCAAAGAAAACATTTATCGGCTCACTGTCGCTTCATCTGGAATGCGCAACATTGAAGAATACTAAGAGTAGTACAGCAAAGTGAACGATGAACCTCAGTACAGAACGTCTGAGAACATTTTCTCTATGTCGTATATAGTGTGACGATACCGACCGAAATATTATACGTTTTGACTTAGAACGGCTTAGTTAAGCGCTTTTCCGCTAGTTTCGGTCAATTGAGCGTGACAACAGTATAATTTGCAAATAACAACACTTCCACGCGTATGTCGAGGTCAATTCTGGACCTGTTCATTCACGCGGTTTTAAACAACATCGCTACTCAAGGATGAGTTCCCCATGTCGCGAAGGACACCACGTTTCATACTCTTCCTCTTGTTTACAACACACGCTCGAACACACGGTTACACGGCTTTTGAAAAGTCGGCATCACGCCTATGCAGCAAGACCTTCATCGTTGCTTCACGTTTTCGGCCGACAAGCGTCGCGTCTCCTCTCTTGTCCCCACTCTCGTGACACCATCGATGGAGCAACGAAGACGTACGTATATGAGGTCCCTCTTGAATCGCTGGTGCAGGTTGGCGATGAAGGCCTCTTCGGTGGGCGGCTCGAGGAGCAGGGCGTCGCTCAAGCCAACCTCCTGGTCCAGGCTCAGCACGCCACGGGCACTGGCCGACGACGAAGGCCGCTGCTGCTGCACAACACAGACAGAGAAAGGCGCACGTGAGGCAGTTGGGCAACGTTCCCTCCGCGTTAACGTAATTTGAGAAAATAGAAAAGTCTATTCACAGGCATCCTGCAGACTATATACTTTGCTTTCATGTGTTTCTTCTTTTTTGTCGGTATACCATATAAGCTTCTGATAATAGGCAACAATTTGATAACGTTGTGCGCGACCTGTATGTGGTGACGTTGTTTTGACGTGAGCTTGCAGAAACTTGACAGATAACCCACATGGACCAGTTGGGAATTGACTATACACACATCAGCCACTGTGTATGCAGTTGTAC
The DNA here is from genome assembly GCF_050947875.1 of Dermacentor variabilis. Classification (NCBI taxonomy): domain Eukaryota; kingdom Metazoa; phylum Arthropoda; class Arachnida; order Ixodida; family Ixodidae; genus Dermacentor; species Dermacentor variabilis. The sequence goes on from NC_134572.1 coordinate 67,159,000, forward strand.
AGGTTGCGATAATGTCTTAGAATCGCAAGCATGAAGTAAAATAATTACTTTGAAGGCATAACAAGACACTTCGCATAGGATCGGTGGTGTGAAATCTGTTAACATGCGCGACGTGTTTCAAAAAAAGTGCTGGAAATGAGGCATCTTCATGGTCACTGACAACGTCACTTTATGCTCGTGCAGCCGTTCTTTTTGTCCATATCAAAGTGATAATATTGTTTGGGAAAATTATATTGCGGTGAAGTGTTGTCCGAATGCAGCTCACATGAAAAAATCGATTTTGTCCGCCATATACCTGGAATACTTTTCAGAGTTCAGGAGTCGACTTCAAATTAGTGGGTGTAGTGATATTGGATGAATAATTGATGATTATACTTCCTGAAAAAAATATGCAATGGACAAATTTCAAGTAATGAATGTTCACAAAGTTTTACAGAACGAGGCCGTATTATCGCAGCTAGTTCACAGAAGCCCTCTACGCAATGCTTGGATCGACGTGAGTCAAGGCGACAAATAAGGTGGCTAAGGCGGCATGTCCACGCCATCGTGGTATTGACACGCGCACGGGAATGATTGATGACCCGTGTTGGGGCCAAGCGTAGAAAACCTCCTGCTCGGGGTAACTTAATGTCTTCTGTTCCACAGTGACATGCCAATGAACAATAGAAGTACGACAAAAACACAGTGTGATATTGTCACGACTTAGTAAGAGACGGGAAAGCCGGTGTATAGGACTTATGAAAGCACTTTATCAGAGCAGTCAACGCGACTTCGTTGTCGTCTCTGTTTTTCAACCTGCGCGCTACTTCAGCGCCGTTTTTATCGCCTGGCACACACCCGCGGCGACAATATAGCATGCGGCAATACCTTATGTCACTTCTGCGATGCGAGCAAATGTTTCACTAGAAATAGAGAAAAGTTAAATAAAACAAAAAACTAAAAAAGAACAAAAAGATAACTAAAACAAAAAAATTTATGCGTGGCTCTGCTATCCCAAACACCAGAGATCAGTGGAGCTGGGGGAAGGCCAGTAAAGAAGTGCCAAACCACACACTTAGTCTAACTTTTGCTGCGCTTGTGTAACCACCGCACCGCTCCTTCTCTCTCGCTAGGCTCCATCCACCCTCGCCACGTCGCTATGCGGCGCGATGCTATTTTTATACTCTGCTTTCGCTCTCTCTCAGCTCTCTCTCCCCCAGCTCGGCGAAGCTGCGAACGTCAAGAGAAACCCAGCGAGGTTCTCACAGCTCCAGTGCGAAAAGAAGAGCCATTAGCAAACGATGCCGATAAGAGAACGCTAGGTTCGTAAAGGCCTCGTAGAGATCAACTGCTCATCATAGGCTCAAACATAAATCGGCCACATGCTGCACCAGCACTGCATGAAAACAACGTTGTACGCGAGCAATGTCGTACACAAGCAACGCTGTACGCAAACAACGTTATACGCAAGCAACGTTGTACGCGAACAACTCTGTATACGCACAACGATGTATGCACACAACATTCTTGGCAAACAACATGTTGTTAGCCACTTTTTACCAAAAACAAAAAAAGTCATTCAGATACAGTTGAAACTCGATTTATCGAAGTAGTGGTGACTATTCTCGAATTATTTCGTTAAATCGGGAAGTTCGTAAAATCGAGAAAGGAATTCTGCGATCTATCTAAACCTAAAACTGTAACGTAGCGACACGTAAAAGCTTCCTCGGCATTGTATTTGGCGCTAATCCAGCCATCTGTCGCATAAACAATGAAATAACGAAAGCAACCACCGCCGCCCCCACCAAGGCGTTGTTGAGTCGGTTATTCGGTGCATGGGCGCGGCGACAGCCTCGTCAAATTAAAGCTAGGGATGTGACCATGGTGCCTAGATGTTTTAACACGGTAGCTTTAGAACGCAAGCTCGAAGAATAACCTGTCTGTGTCAAAATTAGAAAGAAATCACCGCTTTTTGAACTTATTTATTTCAGGAAAACTTCGTTAAATCGAGTTCGACCAAGTATGTTTCGTTAATTCGGGTTGATAACACTGAGCCCTATGGGCACTGCTGGGCAATGGAAATTTCTTCGTTAGATCGGGAACTTCGTAAAATGGTGTTTCGTTAGATCGACTTTTAAATGCACTTGCTCTCGATCTCCCTCCCTCTGATCATGTGAAGTGCCTTGAAAGCGTAACTTTCACTCGTTTTCTTTAAAACCGTATCCAAGCTACGCAAGTGCGGCTTACGCCGCCACTTTATGTCGCAATGCATACACGCTGCGCGCAAAATGTATCCAACTGCTGCCTGTCATCTTTTTGTAAACATTTATTTTCCTTTCTTCTTTCTTTCTTATTATATATATATATATATATCACTATTTTTACCTTTCAGTCAGAACCGCAACTGATTTCCCTTATGCTTGCATTGCCTTCATGGTTTGTTGACTTCACGTGGTGGGGACATATAAAAATAGGGCCCCTAGGTTCTTCTTCTCGTTCACGGTCAGGGCGTTTATAATTAACTGCTATAGTTAAAAAACCATAAGCGTTGCGTTAGGAGTTCACACGGTACACCAGTGTGAAAGAGGGCGAACATTACATTTCCGTCTAGATAAAATAAACTCTGGGGTTTTAAATGGCAGGACCACGATACGATTACGAGGCACGCTGTAGTGGGGAACACCGGATTAATTTCGTCCCCTGGAGTTCTTTAACGAGCATCCTATGTGCATGGTACGCGGGCTTTTCTTTGTTTCTTTTTTCTTTTTTTTTCATTTCCCCTACGTTGAAATGCGGTCGATGCCGCCGGGATTTGATCCCGCGACCTCGCGCTTAGTAGCGCAACGCCAAAGCCACAAAGTCACGAAGGCGAGTTTCGTTTATATCCAGTAATTTTCTTCCTTCCAGCGCTTCAGTAAAGGAATTTTCACGAGGCAGTTCCTTCAGCAAGATGACTATACAGCAAATCGCAGCGACCGTGGTTTTGACGTACATTCGGAAGAATCGATGTTTGAATTCACACTGCGAGTGTTCCTATTCGCAGTAACCAAGAGTGCATATTTATTCCAAATGCTTCAAGGGAGTCGTGTCACGTGGCAGGTTCGTTTTGTTCATTTCGTTCGAGATATTCTGGCCGAGACAAGACCCCTAGTTGCGGCTAATTTCGAATCTCTGAGGCGGCAATCTCAGCACGAACCCGCGAGCTCCGGAGTGATGCAGCTTGTCGCTTAGTTATTCAATTCTTTTTTCGGACGAGAGCTTCACTACAGCCGCTATCAGCTCCACCTGCTTTCGGACAGGCGCGCAGTACTGGACGAGTTGTATCATATTGCAAGCAACTATTTGTGGTGACTTCATTCCCGGCTCGGAATGCGAGATTTGTCGCAGTGGGCAATGAAGTTTGGGATAAAGATAATAAAGGGCGAGAATTGAACCCCCCCCCCCCTAATATAATCGAACACAATAAACGTGCCTTTTGGTACGATTGAAAATTAATTTATGGGGTTTTACGTGCCAGAACCACTCTCTCATTGCGAGACACGCCGTAGTGGGGGACTCCGGAAATCTTGACCACCTGGAGTTCTTAGTTGTGCACCTAAATGTAAGTACACGGGTGTTTTCGTATTTCGCCCCTCATCGAAATGCGGCCGCCATAACCGGGATTCAATCCCGCGACCTCGTGCTCAGCAGCCCAACACCATAGCCACTGAGCAACCACGGCGGGTAATTACGCAATTAGGAAAAGTAGATAACACGGGGCATAATGTTAAATTCGTCTTAGCGGCTAATAGTCATATATTATGTTTCGGGTTAGTTTTGATATAACAAGAGTTACAACCGTTTTCTGTAACCGCACTCCCTCCGTAGACGGTCATGTATACTGACAGCAGATGGGAATTCTGTAACGTTTAGAACTCCACAGTGAACTAATTACGACAAGTTAATGAAACTCGGCGTAATGATAGAGTCGTCTTAGCGGCCAATTTCAGTATAATTTTTACCAAGATAACTACAGTGGATTGATAGCTACAGAGCATTTGCGAGAAACTGGAGATGAAAATTTTTTTCGTGTCGACGCGACGCGTATAAACGGACGGACATCGACCACCGCCAGAAGGTAGCTATACACAACTTCGCTGTAATAAATGTAGCGTATTTTTATCTTTAAAGTTACGGTATGCCTACAACGCCTGTTCTTGCAGAGCGAAAGCGCCACTGCTGACCTACTGCAGACACACGTTTGGTTACCAGAATATTGGCCAGCCTTCTGGTCATTGTAACAGTGCCCTAGAAGAACTTCAGTTTGGCCTAGTTGGTATTTACTGCATACGTTATTGACCACAAATAAAGACGGGGGCCGGGGAAGAGAATACAAATGCCGCCCGTGTAGTTCTTGTGTTCTCTTCCGCTGTCCCCGTCTTTATTTTCGGTCAATATGATATAACAGTGCCCTAATAATCTCTCTAAAAGCGCTCCCTAAAAGGTTGGAAGGAAACCAAGGCTACTGAAACAGACCTCCTCCCTCCTTGTACGAAATAAAATTCTGGCTACGAAACACCTCTTAAATGTTCTGTACAATTGGCTTTGACGTCTCCCTTTTATCGATCACGTATACGCCAGGCGAACCCTTAGAAGTCGCCAAAGTGTAACCGTGCCTTATCGCATTGTCTGTACTATTTATCGGGACCGGAGCCATCTTCGTTGCCCGCAGGACAGTGCAGCCAGCGGTGGCCTCCCAATCAAACACTAGTCTCGCAGAAACAAATCGTGTCCACCACAAGAATCTCAGTAGATAATGCAAGGGCACTCGCGACACACCGTTCCTGTTCCCCGCACTGGTGCGATGATTGCTGCACAATCAGCTGCGAAAGTTTGCCAGGGCCCAACGGAAACATAACAAAAGAAAAAGAAAGGAGAGAAATCAACATTCCAGTGTAACGTGACGGTTCCATAGACTCCTACATTTTTTCGAAAGCAACAAGCTCACGGAGTTTCTGGCGTTCATGCACTGCCACTGGTCCGAATGCTCCAAGAGACGAGGCTCTCGATTTAACGCGAATTACGCTAAACCGCGCGCCATCGAGCACAGCAACAAAAGTGACGCTGGGAAAGCTTTCCGCGGCGTGCGTATAGGGTGCGGAGAACGCCGGTTGGGGTGCTCCCATAGTTAAGATTGATGCCCCCCTCCCCCGTCACAAGCGGCTTCAATGACTAGCATTCTTCCACGCTCCCGGATAAATAAGCTTTTTTCTTCTTCTTCTTCTTTTTACTTCCTTTTACGACCGGCACGCAAAGGCAGAGTGCGATGCCCTATACTGACGTCCCGCCACAAGTATAGACTGATGCGATCGCGTTCCATGCCGTGCGCTGATACCACGCAAGCAGAAAAAGAAAAACAAAGAAGAAACAAAAAAAAAATGCTATGTGGCTTTTCATCCGTCGATACCGTAAGCAGTTGAACAAATGACCCTTCAGATAGAGACAACCAACCTGCCCTCTTCCTTGCTTTAGCTCGCCCGATCAGCCTGTCAGCCCTGTAATGTATTGTGCGGGCGTACAGCCTTTTATTTTTAAAAGATTAGTGTAAATTGGTGGCTCCCCCCACCATTTTGTTAAAAGGAAGTTTACGGTCAGGGTTTCAGTATTGCAAAGAGGACATCGCCCAAGCAAGCATTTAAGATGTGCCGCATGTCGTCCTCAAAATTTCTAGACAATACAGACATTGTCATAGTGACCATTTTCACGTTCTTTGCTTACATTCCACTCACTCACTCGCTTGTAGTGTACTGGCCCCAATAAAGGTGGTATCAAAGAATAATAGCCTCAAACAAACTATGAAACAGTTTTTGCGAGAGGCTATCCAACATTCACTTCCCAGAACACACGACGAACTCCTTGCAGAGGCTGTGCAAACGGCTACCATCTGTTACTTGTTATTTTTAATTTTATTTTCTTGAATATTGTTAATGACACAAACAAGAGCATTACATCAAAGCCTGCTATCAATTAATAACGTTACAATTTCTCTAAATTATATTTAGTTTCAATGTAACGTTCCTCTCTCCTAAGGTATCTTGTTCAAGAAAAAAATGTTTTCGCGAAACGTTCGCGATGTCACTGTGCTCTTGTAGAACCAAATGGGGCTTTGTTGCATCTTTTGACAGTGAATGCATTTTCATGTATGCGTGCACTTGGGATAGGACAAGATTACGAGTTCATTATGAGCGTTATTCAACCGCTGCAGGCATGAAGTAAGCCCCCTTAAAAAAAGCAAGTTCACGTTATCAGAGTACTCATCCTTGACCAAGAGCATTGTAAAAACGTCTTTAAATAGCAAGCGATTTCATTTGTACCTCTACAGTAAAGGTGCAAATGCCGCTAGTTCGAAAAACAATCTGAATAAAAAAAGAGTGAACCAGCATAAATGCGTCAGACAGGCTAGATGACGTTTTCTATAGGTAAACATTGCTTTGTCAATTGTATATCCACAGTACCGATAAAGATAGATCATCTGTCGATACATCATGCAGTCTGCCCCATCTTACTTCATTTTTATTCAGTGTAGCTACAGGTGATACATTTCAAGTGTCGACAGGCGAGAGAACTTACGCTTGGATAGATGACCAAAATGCTTTATTTTTGTTTTTTGTTCAGGGGAAAATTTGTCTAAATAAACAATGTCCTACACTTCTGGTTGCCTAACTAGCCACCGCTGCAATTCGGCAATATCAAGGGATGCTATAGCTGTACTTATGTCGCAAAGGGTTTGCGACATAAGGCAGCTATTCGGCTTAACCAAACTTAATCAACCGCCTCACTACAGAGCTAACAAGTCTGTCAGGTGGTCAGTTCGGCAGGAATAATAATATTCGCAGATTGTTGTTTCTCGCGCTTTGCGGGCGGTACACGTAACCAGAGCAAACGATTCTATCAAAGGTGTTCCCATCAGGTGGCATTCGAATGTTTGACTTTCGGTGAGACGGCTTCGACTAAACGGCGTTCCACGAAGTGTCCAGAATCAGCACCAGCTACGAAGTGGTAAATTACACCAGTCCCGCAGTTATATTGGCTATATATTGCGCCCACGAACGGCGATAGCGACGTACAAAAACAGCGTCGACGGTCGCAGCAAACTGTTATACCGCACGCTCGGCGACGCTGTTCATTGCAAACCAAGCAAGGCGGCGCGATGCCGCAAAGGTCATGCCGAGGTGCGCGACCAGCCGGTCGTCAGACTCCGTTTCTTCGCCACCTCCCACTCGCCAAGGCGGACACCTTTTCGCCTTTCCGCGCACTGTCGCGGACGCGCGACTACGCTATGGAGGAACAACACAGCGATGACGCCTCCTCGCCCGTCTGGGACGCAGGCAGACCGACGACATCCCACGCACGCGCACACACAAAAGGCCACCCACGCAACGTTTTCTCTTCCCGAGCGACATCGTGTGCCTAATGAAACGCGGAGCTCACCCGAGGCGCCCGCTACAGCGCCTAGCACGCCCACGTGGTGCGCGTGCGATACATTGCCGTCAGCGCGAGACTGCCATTCGAGAGGGAAAGGAGGGTGCAAGTCTATAGTCGCCGCATCGTTCGATGCCGACCGAGCAGACCGGTCGGTGGTGGCTCGACCGAGCGTACAAGAGTAATGCTCCCGCAGAACAAAGGGCGGCGACAAAGGACGCCTCCGCGAACGCCGCGGTGCGCGCACTAACACGGGCGGCCCGCAGAGGAAACGGGTTGACATTGGCTCCGGGCACGCCGACGCCGTATGCCGGACACAAGGGCGAGAGCGGGGAGACGTGCTCCCCTACGACGTCTTCGCTCCATCGAGCCCCGACGCCCAACTCCTCTTTCTTCCGCGCGCTGCCGCCCAACCTCGCAGCCCAATAGCGGAGCCCGATAAATGCTTATCGGTCGCTGGTCAGCGAGGTCCGCCTCTGATAAATGGCGCTCCGTCACAGCGGGGCAGAATGCTGCTGCACGCACGCCGTGCGCGAGAACCCCCCGATTGGACTGTTCGGACTCAAAAGGAGCGTCGCCTCTGCCGGCCGCCTTTCGCTCTTTTGTCCGTCTCGCCAGCACGACGACCATTCATCTATTCGTCTCGGGCCTGAATAAGACGCCGGCGCGGGCTGTGCTTGTTTCTGCACTGCCTTTTCCTTCTCTATCTGCTCGTCACAATAATGAGGCCAAGGGCGCTCAATGAACTGGCGGATTCTTTCTCACTCGCTGCCAACCGCGGCTATCCCGTTTCTCTGTCTCGTATTTTATTTCCCCCTTTAGAACCTGCCTGCCAATGGCCAGATAACGGCCCAGGCGCTGACCACTGCGTTCAGTTGCATTCTGTTTACAGACCCACTCCTGATATCCCGCTGTCGGTCTGGAATCCCGGCAAGACGTTTCTCTGTCCTTGTTTGCCCGCCGTCATATTTGGTTATGATCTCCACGAGGAGAGCTTTAGAAACGTGGGCCTCGATTTGCTACCGCTTGCATTGCGACGAAATGTGCATGTGGGCGCGTATCGTGCTAGTTTATCGCCGCTATCTGTTAAACCGACATACTTTCGACCAAGAAGTTGCGTAAGCGATCGTTAGGGTTGAGGATCTGGCGCCCGGCTTGGTTTGTTTCTTCCTTTCCTTGTTGCCCTGTACCCCTTTTGGTATAGTAAGCGATCGTCTTTCACTCAAGCGGCGGAACGGCTCGCTAACGAATGAACTAGAATAGAATACTAGAATGAACTTTATAAGAGTTTGCAGTGTGAGCAGAGTTACAACTCTCCCGAGGTTCCAGAGCGTTAGCAAGAGTTATTTTAACACTCAAGCTGTAGACACTATTGTCACACACGCCATATATCAGCCCATACCAGAGCAGCATCAGCAGCAGCGCATGCTCTGGTCTCCCCCACCCGGAAAACGGCATAATTAGGATGCTCGCATTACATGCGATCTGAGTTGAGCAATCTGCATGGGCTACTCATCTCATGTTCCTTCGCGCGCATAGTGTCGTCAGAGTCGCCACGTTGTTGGGCACCAGAATAGCTTGCTTTTTACCTGGATATGAGCCCGTTTCGACTATGTGGTATGTTACGGGAGGAATAAAAAGTAAAAGACCATCTTTGCAATTTTCACGTACAAGTGGTAATAAAAAAAGTGAGAATGCTTCTTTTCTTCTTTCTTTCTTTCTCGCTTTCTTTCTTTCTTTTTGGGGGGAGGGCGAGCGGGAATGAAGAAGCTTCTATCACCGATCGCTTTGTACAGAGGGGCTGTGGTCTTCTCTGCAGCAACAGTTTCATCTGCCGGGAGGAGACGTGTGTGAACAAAAATGAGAGAGAGAGAGAGAGAGAGAGAGAGAGAGAGAGAGAGAGAGAGAGAGAGAGAGAGAGAGAGAGAGAGAGAGAGAGAGAGAGAGAGAGAGAGAGAGAGAGAGAGAGAGAGAGAGAGCTGCGGGTATGACAAAGAACGGTGAAATATTTGATGGTAAAGAAGCGCTACAGTCCGCTGACCGCAAATAACGAGGGGATTGTGACGCGTTCACCGTAAGCTCGAGAGATCATGTGCACGAAAGCTGATACACCCCGTGTAGTTCCCGGCGTCTCTTCTCGTTTCCACATTCTTGCGCTTAGTACCCGTCCGAAAAATAACGGTCCGAGACTCTCTTTGAAGCGTGCATTCTCTGACGGTTGCGAGTGAAACATGGCAACAAAAAGAGAGAGATAGAAAGAGAGACAGAGCGAGCGGGAACAATAAACGACACCGACAATGGCAAAAAAATAAGCACGTATTACACGTCGCCTCGTCGTCGAAGCGGCCGCGTGCGACGAGCACCGAAGGCAAAGCGCGTGCCGTGCGGGTACGACGAGGCGACACGAACCACGAGCAACATCGCACGAACAGCCGGATGAGAAGGAATGCAACGACGACCGCGGCGGCATCGTCGCGGCAGCGGGGCGGGCGCTTTTATTGGGCCAAATAACGGGCCTTGCGGCTTCCGCTCACGTCAGCGAGGCATCACTCGCGAAGTGCGGAGAAAAAAAAAGGAGGCTGCTCGGTGAGGCACGCCCGCCGCCGCCACCGCCGCGCATCTATTGTCGGCGTGCTCGCACTTCAGATTACGTGCGTCAAATATTTATAAGCACCACCGCAACCGCGGCCTTCGAGGATCGTCTCCGCCTCCGTACCCCCATCCCTTACTCTGCGAGCTTGATGCGCCCCTTTCGACCCACCGCAACTCCCGCCTCAATGGCAGGCGCATCATCTCGCCTCCCGCCCTCTCCCAATTTCTGTACCATCACCTCCCCATCCCCCCCCCCCACCCCCGCCACCCTTCATCTCGCCGGGGGCGTGTTTTTAGCTCGCAGCGCTTTCCAAATGCGAGACCGTTACACAGGCCTCGCGCGCTACTGTCGGCAGGATGCTTCGCGGCTGGCATAACCGCCAAGAACAAGGCTTCGGCGCAACCCTTCCCTCATCTGACTTCTTCCCTCGCAACCCTCTCTCTATCTTTCGGTGTGCACCCCCTTTTCAAGGCGAAACAAAGAGAGTGCTCTCTTTGTCTTCGGGGCGGCGCGTTGCGTCAGTATACGTTACGCGTTATCCGAATCAAGGCCGCGCGCGCGATGCCGCTCATTCTCACTTTCGACGCCACCTGCGTTTCTAAGATCGGGCGGACCATGACCGCAACCGTGTACACTATTGCTAAAATGCAGCGGCGTTGGTGTCCGATCGGTGCTGCTCTCCCGTCCTGCTTGTTCTCTTCCCTATCACCAGGCGAAACGAGGAAACGACGACACGTACAGATAGACCGACACAACCACGACATTTACTTAGAGGGAAAATGAGCCTATTTATACAATATTTGCTCTTTATAGAGTTTTTACAACTACTATAGGGAACTCTGGCGCAGCGATCATGGGAATGATGGGTAGTACATGGATTCGTCTTACCTTCATGCTCGCTGCTTCAAACGTTCTTGTGGCTTCGTTTATCATGCTTTATCTGGGCCTGAATTGGCCAAAGTATCCAAGCACATTATGCCTTCTTCAATGCAGAAGGTAATTAGACTCGGGAAGCACGCATAATCAGAGCTATAATCCCAGTGGTTCAGCTTGTCCATGCGTACGCGGCGTAATGGCTTCAATATTGGGCTTCTGCACTAAGGTCATGTGTTCGAATCCTGCCGTCGGACAATTATAATGTATGTACAATCACTTATAATGCAGGAATTTCTTTAAAATGACCCCCTTACGAAGTCACGGAGCCATCTCTAAAGCCAGAAGCACAAAGTTTAGGCAAATCCATGTACTGCACATCAAGCCCGTGCTGGATGAACTGCCTTGTTTGCATTGCAGCACCCGTAGACACTAACGCCACAATTCCCTCTAGTAAATAATCTTATCACTTCGGAGGCTGAAGACCAGACGTAGGTACGTGAATTTCTGCGTCGCTCCGTATTTGTCGCGTTTGCGTGCAGTAAAAACTTCAGCGAAAGATGCCATCGTTTCGCGTGGCCATGACGGACGAGGAGCTGTCACGTCATCGGATCGACTGGAACTTGCCAACGGACGGCTGCTGTGCAGGCGATGGTGATTTGCGACAATCAGGGATGGCTCGCGTAGCTGGTGTGCGTATTCTGTGCTACCCTAGTGCATGTACAAAAATCTCCAAACGTCATGTGCCTGCATTCCTTAACTCAATTCCTAATCATTATTTCCCCTTTACTAGGCCTGCGCCAAAACCGCGCCCCCACCCCCCTCCGGTCCCGTCCTTTTTTATTAGAAATGCGCAACATTAACTCAATTGCTGTAGAGCGCGATTATGAGCATCCGACATAATGAAGCGCTCAAATTATTAGACGTGGTCTTGAAGAAAACCACCCGGGTTTCCTGGAAGACGTTGAGAACACCCCAGTGCCCCCGAAAGACGCCTGGAAGCAGCTGGGCCGCCTTTACAGGCTCTCCTGTATTCAGAAGAAGCACGCAACTAGCATCCCTGTTCATATTTAGTGCATAATAGGGAGATGATTTTTGTTCTGCAACAGCCGACTCATTCAGTCGTCAAGCAACTTCTTGCCTTATAATGTTTACAACGTATGTTTCTTATCAGCTCCGTGCTATTAGGTGTTAAAGGTTTGAAGCATAATGCTACTCACAGAGAAGAGGAGAAAGCTGTTGTCTATGGACATTAAAATTTTCCCGTACATGGGGTACGCGTCACCGATTTTGTCTCGACAACAAATACCTCTTGTCGCCGCCGAAGCAGAGCAGTAAATGTTTTGCATTACGTATTTTAAATAAGAATATATGTCACACTGCAAAATACAGAACATAACTTTGATGAGTAGTACGAACTTGCCGCTTTTCCTGAAGAAAGCACAAGGCCTTCTGGGCTATTCCTATTCAATTCACACGAAAAAAAAAAGGTCAGTCCTTGCGCTTTGAGAATGCCATTTACACTCGTTTTGAGGCCTCTTATGTCGCGATAACAGCGGCGAATTGCTTGCATAACCGACAGCAAGCACCACAATACGCCCAACGCGCAAAAACAGGAACGAAGGACATTTCCTAGCGGATAAAAATACTGAATGAATAAGGAGAAAAGAAACACAGCATTGCACTTCTCTACATAGGCCTGCGTCATTCATCGCGCCCATATGGCGGTCGGGCAAGTTGGGGGAGAGGGGGTGGGGAGTGTACAGCTTTCAAAACATAAAAATGAAACGCTCATTCAAGTCGCCGGCGCTATAATTCGCGCGCCGAAATATTGTTATTCATCTCCTTCCGCCCACACTGTTGCAAAGAAGGGCGCACGAATCAAGCGAGACGAAGCTGAAGAACAAGAGAGAGTGCCATAGTACGGGATCACGATCGCGAGCATAGAAAGCGAGATAGAAAGAAAAGAAGAAAAAAAGGAGCCACAAGAGGCAAGTGTTTTGAATGAATGCCACCATCCCATAAAAGACGTGTCGGAGGGGGGAATACTTTCTCTGCGCCTTGCCTGTTTCATATTCTTTTCTTTTTTTTTTTAGGGGTTCCTATCCGTTCCACAAACGACAATCGCAGCACAAACACACTCAAGAAGACACAGGCGAAGAAGAACCAAGAAACGGCACTGGAGAGCGGACAATCATCTGAGAAAGTCGAGAGAGAAAGAACGGGAACTACACTTGGCACGGCACAATATAAGGGAGCGGTTGGGGGAGGAGTATGCAGGGTGAGGGAAGAGCGAAGGATCCTGCCTCATGTACAGGAGCGTGCAACCGAACGCACTGCGACTTCTCCGCCTCACCCCTTCAAACCCTTCCAGTCGTCGGGACAATCAAGCTCACAACAGCCAACGACCGCCACACACACACACACACACACGCACACACGCACGCAGACACACAACTGTGGTGTTTCTTACGTTGTGGGCGGTCGGCGGCTGAGAACAAGTAAATGGAAATGATGATAGAGAAAAGAGGAAGAGGAAAGAAAGACGAAAATGAGGAGTAGAGGAGAGAAATGAGGAAGTTGAGGAAGAGAGGATCCTGGAGAGAGAGAGAGAGGAACCAGGGCGAAGTTGCTTTATTATCTAGCGGAGAGGTGGGGAGAGAGGAGAAAGGGGGGGGGGGTCTCCGTTTCCAGGCGCCATCTATTATGGCTGTTCTTTATACACATGTGCGGCGATGGCCGGCCGCTACTGCGCCACACGGCGCTGTCGTTGCGCGCGCACTTTGGTGCCGGAGGTCGTCTCGCGAATGAGCCACGCGATGAGGAAGCCGACGGCTTCAAAGAAAAAAGAAAGAAGACGAGGGGGAGGGAAATAAGCAAAAAAATAACGGGGATGTAGGTAAGATCTGAAGAAGCAGCCGCGGCAACAACAACGGTGGCAGGAAATAAACAGAGGGTTTAGGATTGAGAGAAGGAGCGTAAGAAACAGACTCAGGCTTGAGCACTTGTCGGTGACCTAAGAAGTGTCTCTCTTCATTGCTTTCTGTTATTTTTTCTGGTCTTATTCTTAGACGTTTTTACGCTCAACAAAAGGAGAAGCGAGACTGTACGCAATAAGCATGTGCCTGAAGAAGTCATGACTCATTTCTCGCGTAATGCTCGACACTGTGTATGAGTGTGCGTTCAGTTTCTCTCGGGGGTTTCTTTTTTCTTTCCAGATTCTCTCTTTTTCCTCCACGTGTCCTCGCAGAAATAAATAAAAAAGGAATGTACGTGAAAACATTGCTTAGACGGTGCACGACTTGGAGTAAGTACGTACTGTACAGAATCATGCGAGCGACAGGGTGCGAGGGCAGGGAGAAAGTGAAAACAAAAATCTGTACGGCTTTTCTTTTGAGGAGCCCGTATGGGCTTCCTTTGTAGCAATTAGCGACGCCTAGGTGGAGGTCTCACTGTCCCTTTATTAATGACTTCTCTGCACCTTGCGGGTTTCCGCACAACTATCACGTCAAACTCTTGCCCTTGCTACGAGTTGTTGATAAAGCCAACTTCACTCTGCCATCTTCTAGCCGCCTGGTTAGTTCAGCGGCTGCCCCGGATAAGCGGTGGTCCCGGGTTCAAGTGTCGGGTTCGAATCCCGGATCAGGACGAATTTTTCTTCAACTGCGAGGCATTTCTTTCGAAGAACCAGTATGGATTTTCTTTGTAGCAATTAGCTACCTACGGGTGGATGTCTCATTTTCCTTGTATAACTCTATAACTTGAAGAGCCAACTTAAGCTGCATAAAATTTAGAGATTAGGTCACAGAATACAAGGGGCTCAAGATGTATGTTAGCGTAGAATGACACCACTATTTATGACGAGACAACAGCTACAGAAACGCGTGACCGATGCGTGTCCACAATAAAGGAAGGATCGAAGAATAACAAACACGACGAGTACGCTGCGTAGCGGGCCTGGTATTTTCACGGTCGCATTCCTGATTAGCTGACGCGAGCCTCTGATACTAGTGTCCCATTACCACGTAATGGAATATCTTGAATTCCGAAGCCATGGCGGCACGCCAGTCAACTAAAGTTTTCATTTTGAAGCACGCAGCAACGAAAATAATGCGAAAATGACGCTGCTCGTTGGCAGCGTTACGCTTCGAGCAAGGGCTGCCTGCAAAGTAGAATGATGGAACGGCTGCAAGTTCCCACACCTTGTGGTTTTATCTAGGAAGCGTTAGCTGCCACGCGGGTTCTCTTACAAGAAACACCCATACGTCGGCACTCTTCTACGCGAGAGTTTCTGCAGAAGAAAGTGGAGGAAGCGGGGGCTAGCATGCGCGGCCTGTTATGCGGGGGATGCGAGCGATTAGAAACACGCGTCCGAAGCGCACGACGACGAAGGAGGTCCGGTCTTCGCTCTTCCTCCTCCCCCTTCGGCGGAGGCGCGCGCGCGCAGCTCCGCAGCTTATTACGGGGTTCCCCGCTGTCCGAGGCTCGATCGCACACAGCAGCCGAGAGAAGGATCAAAGGGCACAAAACGAAGAACAAGGGCATATAGGAGCCGTGGACCCTTCTGGACGCCAGGGAGGAGGGAAACGCATGCGCCTTTCTCGTTAGTGAGGCTCAGCGGGGCAAGACAAAACAGATTCGCCGCACTCGGAAAGAAACAAAGAATTCACCGTTCGCTTCTGGCGAGCGCGCAACGGGGTCTCCCGTCCAGAGCACAAGGCGCGAGCGGCCTGGCTTATTCTATATTTTTTTTTTTGCCCGTCGTCGTCGAACGTTGCTTACACGAGCGTTAACGCCGGCTTTACTGCATCCGCTGTTTCTCGGAATAAATTATAAGCGCGATGGGGGTGGAAGTGTCGTTGGCGCTGGCGTCATAGTCTCAAGTCTGCGTCATTAGATGCAAGCATTAGAGGGGTTTTGGCGCAAACTCGAGGACGGGTCCGGGCATTCGTGCATGCTCTAAACGGAGGGACAGTTCTGTTGGGCAGTGCAGTCACGGCGCCGCTATTGCCTTCTTTTTTTCTCCCCCTCCTCTTCTTTTCTTTTTTTTAGAAGCTTGAACGCTAGGCGTTGAAGGCACTTTACTTGATAGTGGAGCTCTTAATCCTCACGTGGTTCACTCGCTCTCACCAAATGGCGAGGTAATCGGTCGCGCTAGCCCGGGGGCCGGCGCCGTGTGTTAATTCATTGGGACAGCACCGAACATGGCGCCGAAGCATTTTCACAGGCGTGGCACGTGGCGTAGAAATACGCTGTTTTAAACCTATCTGATTAATTATGGAAGGCAGGATAAGAGAAGTTGTGTAAGACGTGTCCGGAGAACGAAAATACGCACTACGAGCGAGGGAAAACGACAGCATAATCAAGAGGCCGCGTAAACATGATTGTTCGCGCACCACTGGCGTATACGTTGAGGCCAAAAGGCTTTGAGCGACAGTTTCCCTGCCACTTCAGCCACTTTCCGTGGTCGTTGGTTGGTGATAACCTTTCTAACCTAATACCATGTGATTGTCCACGAAATGTGGTGAGAGCGAGAGGTTTGAAGTGAGTGAGTGCGTTTCTCATCGCGTAGGCGACCTAACGGTCGCGATGCCGACGAATCAGCTCATAGGGCCCTCTGTAAATACCGTACACATGTGCCTCTGACCAGCTTTGTCCTCTACGGAATTGCACAATAAAAAAAACGTTATTTAAGTGTCGTATCACAACAAATATCCGGCTCTAGGCGAGCGTAACTTTCTTTACATTCCTCTCCATGGTTTGGAGTGTCTGCTCGTTCGGTTTCTCGCCTATCCCGGCTTCGGGCCAATCCCGGGAGATGGTATAATCAAAACTAGGCATATACTGGAGACGAGGTCGTGTGTGTTATGTGGGCCGAGTTCTGTGGAAGGGGGGGGGGGGGTAGAGAGGGGGGAAGGGGAGGCGGCTTGCGGTCGGTTAGGCCCGAGAGCGTCGGTAAGGCTGAACACATAAAAACCCGCATCGCTATCGCTGGTCATTGCTTGCCTGTAGGGCAAAACTGCGATTTTTTTTTTTGACACAGAATAACCACATGCTCGTGTTTTCCTAAGCTGCCCTGGTAGAACATTTTCACAAGTTCGCCCACGCTTTCATTTTGCAGGAACATATATAGGGTTACACCTGTATTGTCGTCAGCAGAGTTATACGCCACGATTTGCATGTAATCAATTATATGTAATTAATGACATAATTTTTATAAAATTTTGTACTTGATCGGTTACTTTCTTAATTCGATAACGCTCTGTAATTTTTTTTTTCTGTGACGAAGCACATGTAACCATTTACACTATTGACGAGACAAGATGTAACAGGCTACAAACCTCTGAGCCGCTGAATTTGATGGCAACTACAGTGGAACGCCGGCGGCAGTACCCCGCGGCCGCAGCCCGGCGGATTCGCATGTTCAGACACGCAAAACCCGGTCACTCATTTGTTTCGACACCTTAACGCTCCACCAGACGTTGGCCGACAAATCGAACCGGTGCTTGTGTATATGGCCTAAGTTTAGGACGTCCATTACAAAAAATCACGTACGGACATTTTTTTCTGTCCTGCTCTGTCATGATGATGATGATGATGATGATGATGATGATGTGGCCAACCCTTTGTATCGGGTGGACGTGGCAACCACGCCCAAGCATTGACCCTACCGGGAGCGCCATCTATTCTAGCCTCACCGACAATGAAGCCCACTGCGCCGAAGAAAATTCGTGCGCGAGTAACTACAATCTTGCGCGCAACGTATACGCACCTTAAGATAACACCCTTCCATCCAGCGCGCACATCGAGCGACCTCTCAGTGCCACTGTTGTGCTGATGTTTTCACGGGAACAAGATCGAGGGAAGATGACCGACAAATTTCGAAAAGCAACTGTTGGCGAAACTAAACGATGTGTGAAGCGCAGCAGAGGGACGGTCTTAAACCGCCAGGCCAGCTCGTTGTATTTACAGCATTTGCGCAGCGTCAATAAAATGCTGACAGGGAACTCACGCAGAAGTAATCAAATTAACTTTTAGTAAACCCTCAATCAGTCTCGTGGCGCAGTAATTCGTCACCGTAATCAGTCACACTTTTTGTTCTTGAAGTAAGCGTAATTGTAATCGCTTACTTTTTTTTGTAGCGTGTACGAATCTTTCCGTCGGTATGCTAAAGGACAGAATTTGCAGGCATATCCGTTCACTTTGATTGCTTGCATCTCAGCTTTGATAATTTCGCTGTATAGGTCATCCCCGATATGTGTCCTTTAGTGACTGGTTTAGGGATGAAACTTAAGGTTCTGGGAAACCTTATGAGTTATCATAATAGTAATATCCTACCAAAAGTAATATTTTAGCCTGAGACATTAAGCGCTTTCTGAAATAGCCTTACATTTATATTAAAAATTTCACTTGACGTGTTTGCGAACTTCAAGTACTTATACTTTGTAATTATTTACTATATTTATAACAGACATCTTTGTTGTTAGTGCATCTGGATCACTAACCATAGCCCATGGAATTTATCAGTTAAATATCAGGTCATTCGAGCGATGAGGTAAAAGACCGTTAATAAAAGAAGGCTTATACTAGAACCTATACTGGATGAAGAAGACACGAAACAATATAAAAAAACAAAATATTCTATGAGGTAATATGTAGAAATACATAACTTTCTACGGAGCACATCCAACACATAGAAACTCAACAGAAAATTAGGTTGGTTTACATAATATGACTGAGTGCCACGGAACAGTGTCTCTTGAGTGCGTAATAAAATGCTACTCATCTCATTGCAGTAGAAATGCAGTTCTGAAACAAGATGCCGATATGACTTAGCCTGCTTGTCTCGTAAACGTTCCTCGAATATCGATGAAAGAAGTTAGATTGATTTGAACAAACTATGACGGTTTGAGGCACCTTCCCTGCAGCGTACTTATTTCTATGCATATGCATAAGTTCTTGTTCTTGTTCCTTCGTGAAATGGCAGAACCAACTCGGGGGATCGGCCATGAATCGGGCGGTGAAAAAAGTGTTGTCTTTTTTTAGGAAATAAGGTGAAATGAACTATCTCGTGAACGTTAACTAATATCTATTGTTACAGATATGTATGATCAAATATCTAAGTGTTAAGTAAAAAGAAAAATTTTAGCATGCAACTCTTTCTGTCTAGTGCAGAAAGTTGCAGAGGGCTTCACAAGTGTTTCTGTGGCTTTGCGGTAGCCCTAAAGGCAAGAATTACCGGAAGAGACAAATTCAAGCCAAGATTTTGGAAGCGTTCTTGTAAAAATACTTTCCTTCGAATAATGGACCGGAGACACGTCAAAAAGAAACGTTGCAGAGATTCTCATAGTACTTCTTATTTCTTTTGTCATTTTGTATAGCTGCTCAGATTTTCAACGCGAATGCGCGTTTTGCTTAAGCTTCCACTCCGTCTGCACCTACTCCTTACCACGCCCTTAACTTACTGTGAGATTCTGTAAAGACAAAAAAGGAACTTACGTCACAACTGAAACACGTTTGAGTGTCCTACTCCTACAGATTGGCAGTGAAATTATTAGGAGATGTCATGCAAGCATTACGTAGTATGTCGCTCTGACGTTTAACCGACTTAAGGGGTCTTGCACGTATTTTTATTATTTTATTTGAATACCTAAAGTGACGATGCGCTACTGCGATTCGCATGGTCAACGTGGGGGTGTATTCTGTAAGAGTCCACCTAGTGGACTGTCCACTTCGGCCGCTGCTGATTGGATGCAGCTGTGCGAGAGAGGAGGAGACGAGTGGCCCTAGCCAATCAGCAGCGGCCGAAATGGACAGTCCACTAGGTGGACTCTTACAGAATACCTACGCTCCCCCCCCCCCCCCCCCCGGTACTCGGCAGTAAACCTACCAAAATATGCACCGTTTTCATTCGTTCCTGGGTGTTATTTCGGTGCTTAAATGCAGAGTGAAGACAGACTAAAAACGGCGACTATCGGTCAGTCAAAAACTCCAGGAAGACATCTTTTAGACGCTTTAAGAGGACGTATTGGTGACATGATTCTTAAAACTAAAGTAAGCGTGATAACAAAATGTACACAAGGAAAAGGCTACGAACAACCGCCTGCCGATTGCCGTTATCGCGAGAAGCGCCTGTCGCGCTCAATGAATTTTACTGCAACAATACTTAAGAGCTCAAAACAGCGTGTGCTGCGTCCGTGTGTTTCACGCATCTGTCCTTTTCATTAAGCCGACATCGTCGTGCGGTCCCGTCGCGGCGGCCAAGTGTACTTATGACGTTGATCTGCTGAGCTCGAGGCCACAGGGTTCGAATCCCGGCCGCAGTGGCCGTATTCTGATGGGAGAGGAACACAGAAAAAAAAAAACACGATCGTGTAACGTTTTTTGGGCGCACGGTAAAGGTCTCCCACGTGCTCTAAATTAATCCACTGTCCCCTTACGACGTCGTCATCGTAAGCCACCGTGCCAGTTTCGGGGCGTTAATTAAATCCCATGAGTCAAGTCAAGTTCATGCTGTCGTCGCGAGGTCACCTCCACACCCTATAAACTTGACCCCCAGCACATGGAGGAGAAAAAAAAACTTAGTGAACCAACGCCGCCGCCGCTGGGGTTCCAGTTCATGTCCCTGCGAGGCAGACGCGCTAACCACTGAGAACAACTATGGCCTCCAAAATCAGCGTGCGCAGGTCGATTTCGGAGGCCTTGGCACAATGTCTGCACTTGGTAGTGCGGCTGTCTTGTGTGCCACACGGACTGCGAGAGTGGTGGCGTTTGTGCGCGCATCTCAGAGGCCACGGCAGTCGATACTGTAACGGACAAAAGCGCCGCTCTGCACATCGGAAAGAAATGCACTCGTTCTTCGTAATAAGGCGGTGTCTATGCAAACGAGTGCAGCGCCGGAGCAATGGCTGAAATCTATGGATTTATCTGAAGCGATTTGGTCAATTCTGAACGAAGCATCGCGTCCCATAAATATTCGCGTTTAAGTTCTTACCTGTATTCTATACTGGAACATGTATTTCTCGCGCAGACTCGGTTATAGCGGTAGACAGGCAGCCAGTCACGACGCAAATGCGCGATTTTTTTTTCAACTTCAAATTCAAACAAAGAGCGGATTTCCGCGTTTATCGACCAATAAGTTTAAACCAGTAGCGCGACCTCCTGTCGATCTTTCGCCCTCTGCCCGCGGGGGAAACAGGCAAAATTCATCTCCAAATGGCACAAACGAAACGAGCCTACCAACCACCACCGAGACCATCGTGAAAAAAAAAAACTGTCGTCAAATAGAAGCAAGTATTCTTTCCAAGCTCGTTATTTCCCCGAGAACGCAAACTCGGCGAGTTCGCGAAGGCACCCAACGACAAGAACAACGACGTCGCTAAGGTCGATGAAAACAACGGAGGTAACGCATAAGCGAAATAAACGACGACAACAACTACAGCAACTACAACAACAACAACAAATACGAGAAACAGCGGTGCCGGGGCCAGAAGCTCCGCAGTGACTGTCGCGACCATTCGATATCGATCGTATAGCGCTGCTGCTCCTTTAGGTGTTTTTATTATCCCCGGGCACCACCTGCAGTGCCTCCTCTCCCGAGCAGCTCGGCGCGTATTTTTGGCCGCCTCGCGGAGGTTCCACCGGAGAAAAAAGAATAAAAATTCGTGTTCGCTCTTCCTTCCAAATAGACGCCGCTTTTGTTCGCTTAATTGTAACATGACCGAAGAGCCATCCACAAGTGTACGGTTAGACCATGAAAAGAGGACTAGCGTCAAAGGCGCACTAAAGAGAAGCGTTAGATCAGTTTGAACTTATTAAGCAGTCTTTCACAAACTCTTTTTCGTTAATTTCGTGGTAATAGGTTGATTATTAGGAAACAACGGAAACAGAGAAAGCGCAGGGGAAGTTAATTGTTGTCACCTTTAATCGAAACGTTTAGATAATCGGCTAAACGGAAAAGGAGAGTTTACTCTCGTTCGCTTCACTGTCCGTCACTTCCCATGGTTGTGACTAACAAAAAAAAAAAAAAAATCGAGTCTCTCGGATTTCCCCTATTCTTCTCGCTCATTGTACGTAACAGTACAGGCATAGCAGTGCAGTACAATTCTTGCGCGCACCTGACTGAAAATACGGCTTGAAGTATGCTTGTGTGTGCACCTCCAACATGTGGCAACACTATTCATTTAGTCGTGATCCTCCATCCACATTTTGTCGTTGTTGCTTCTATAACTGGCGCAGAGTAGTCTAGGATAGAGCACACGGGCTCGGACTGATGTCTGTGCCTTTCTGTAAGCATTATTTAGCGCTGTTAATCACCTTCTAGGCGCTCCAGACTTCTAAAGCAGCGTTAGTACGCGATTTTGGAACCTTATGTGACACAACTTACGACAATCCATACCTGCCTCTTCAACCTGCTTGCGATCCTCCTTTCATAGTGATTACTATATCGCTTTTTTTATTGTTTCTTCATTACATTTAAAATATATATATATATATATATATATATATATATATATATATATATATATATATATATATATATATATATATACATATATATTGCGTTCATAGAGCACCACCGAGTTTTTCGTGTTCTGTTTGGAGTACAACATTCAGCCTCACGGGTATTGTCGTGTTTTTCATAACGTCAGCAAAAAAACGGACCGCGAACAATTGCAGTTCTCTGAAAAGAATCGCCCGCGGGCTGGGGATGTGGAGCTAGAAGCACGCGCTCTTATAATGATCTGCTGGCGTTCACTTCGGCAGCGTTAAAGAATAGTCTGTCTAGCACGATGGAACATCCGGACAGAGAGCGCGGGAGCTCTTTGAACGAAAAGCAAAAGCAAATGATCGTTGCGCAAATTTTATCCTTGTGTTCGGAGCCTATAGCTGCGGCAGGCCTGAAAACAGAAACAAAGGAAAATGTGATGTTAACTTTAGGTGATGAGTAATAGTTCTGCGGAAACCCGCAAGGTGGAGAAAAGTAATTAATGAATGGAAAAATGAGACATCCACCCAATCGCAGCACTTGCTACAAAGGAAACCCATAAGTATTCCTCGAAACAAAAGGCATTGCAGTTGAAGGAAAATTCGTCCTGGCCTAGTACTCGAACCCGGGACCAAAACATTTCCGGGGCAGCCACTCTGCCTTACGAGCTAACCAGGCGCGCGGCTAGCAAATGACAGGGCGAAATCAAACTTAACTCGAAGCAAAGGCAAGAATTCGACGGAATAGTTCTGCGGAAGCCCGGAAGGTGGAGAGAAGTAATTAATAACGGGGAAAGTGAGACCTCCAGCCAATCTTAGCAGTTGCTACAAAGGAAACCCGTCAGGGTTCCTCGAAAGAAAAAGCCTTGCAGTTGAAGAAAAATTCTCCCTGGTCTGAGACTCGAACCCGCGACCACCGCGTATCAGGGGCAGCCGCTGTGCCACCTGCGCAAACAAGGCGGCTAGCAGATGACAGGGCGAAGACGAACTTATCAACAACTCGAAGCTTGTTTAGCCGCCTGTTTAGCTGAGATGGTAGAGCGCCTGGCCTGGAAAGGCGGTGGTGCCGGGTTCGAATCCTGGACCAGGATAAATTTTTCTTCAAATGCGAGGCTTTCCTTTCGAGGAACCAATCTGGCTTTTTGTTGTAGCAATGGCTATGATTGGCTCGATGTCTCAGTTTTCCTTAATTATTTACTTCTCTCCATCTTGCGGGTTTCCGCAGAACTATTTCGTCGAATTCTTTCCTTTACTTCCAGTTAAGTTCGATTTCTCCCTGTCATCTGCTAGCCGCCTGGTTAGCTCGGATGGCAGAGTGGCTGCCCCGGAAAGCTGGTGGTCGCGGGTTCGAGTCCTAGACCAGGATAAATTTTCCTTCAACTGCGAGTCCTTTTCTTTCGAGGAATGCGTATGGCTTTCCTTGGTAGCAGTTGCTACGATTAGGTGGCTGTCTCATTTTTCCCTTTATTAATTAGGTGAAGAGAGAGAGAAAACACGCAATAGCAGGAAAAGTAAGGTCAACCACAAGGAAGTGCGGCTTGGTGCCCCACACGGAGGAAAGGGAAATAGGTCAAGAAAAGAGGGAAAGGATGAGAACTGCACGCAGTGGATGCACAGGACTACAACAGTCACTCAAGCGAGTAACTTTTACAGTGGAGCTACTAGAACCTCGCGGTGTTTCTCGTGAGCTCCGAAGCCTCTGTGAGCTGGGAGAGAGAGTGCTGAGAGAGAGTGAAATCAGAGTATAAAGATAGCACCGCACAGCATAGCGACGCGGCGAGGGTGGGCGGAGCCTAGCGGAGGAAAAGGAGCGACGCGCACGCGAGCGAGGAACGCGGCCCGGATACGTGCTCTCTCCTGTGGCGCGCGAGGCAGAGGAGTCAGGCAACACCGAGAAGGCCTGAGCGCTCGGTGAGTGACGTCACGGGGAGGAGGCCGGCGGCGTGCTCGGGGATACGAGTTGAATGAAGAGATTGCGCAGTTACGTGCGACGTTAACCGGAGCGCAGTTATTGTTTTTTGTTAGGCATAGTTGAACAGATGGCCCGCAGAGCACAGAGGGCGTACCAAGATTATTTTATTTATGCAAAACTATTTACGGGCTGCATTATTAAAAAGCCAGTCCACAAAAATGAAAGGTTCGACCTTAGGACTGAGAACGAATTTCCGCTACATGATGAGAGGGAGCATAGCTGATATTGAAAAGTCACAGTGCTGCCCTCTTCAGAGTAGCTTCTTTGCCTTGATTTATCGTCGGCGTCAAAGAATTTGCCGTGCATGAGACCACAAAAGTTCTTCAACAAAACGTTAGCGCTGCACCATAACACATATCTCATGACAACTTCGCTTGTGTGTCCTTCTTCACATTTGGGACACAACTATTTATTCCAGTATAGATTAGGCTTTAAACGAATAATTTCGCTTTCGAGGTATTATTACATACAGTACCGTAGTCCACATACTTACAACACCTCCAATGAGTTTAGCAATGGAGATACAAAACATTCGTGCAACTATTTACAAGGAAACAGCTGCCTTATTCCGCAGAGTTTCAGCCTTTCTCTTCTTTGCCTTAGCATTGGCATCCAATATGCTGTCATTCATCTTGCGGAAACATGAACATATAATTTTTCGGCCCCGATTTGTAATTTCTCCGGCAATTGGGCCCGCAGCACCTATTAGGCATATCCTGGCATGAACGTAATCGACATTCTGCGGCAATTAAGGCTTGCCGGACATACAACCGCAATCGTAGCACAAGCGCAGAGACTACATGCACGGTTCACGTCCAGAAAAAAGTGCGCTCGGAAGCATGTCGCAGCATGCCAGGACTAACCACGAAGCTATCCAAGGAGCGGCAGGGTTCCCAGAACTAATCGAAGTGTTACGCCGTCGTCGCCCACTCAGTCTTCCGCGCCTCATGCGTCGCTCGTAGCTTCGTAGCACGCTACACGGAACTTCTATCTGGGCCTCTTTTGCGTGACGTAGCTCGGGGGGGGGGAAGGAACAGCCAGAAGGCCTTAAGTTCTTTAGAAAGTGTTGGGTCAGGCGAGGGACAAGGGGCGTTCACCGTCAGCTGCTAGGGTGCCTCAATGTCCTCCTCGCCTGCCGCTGCGTACAGTGTGGAGACAACTGCGGCGTCTACTACGGCGTTGGCCCCGCGAATCGCGGACGCCATAGTAGACGCCTTTGGCGGACGCCGTAGGGAGGCGTTTCCGGCGCTCGTGTGTCTTGCGTGCGGTTTTGCACTATTTAACTGGCCTTCCCCCAGCTGCGCTGATCTGCGGTGTTTGCGATAGCAGAGCCACACATAATTTTTTACAGCACAGTTTTTTTTCTTTAATTAATCAGATATACTGATATAAGAATCATGGCGCGAAAAAACGTGGACAAAAAAGGCACATTTCTGGCCAGTATCGGCACTAACTACAAACTGATTTTATATTCCTGGAGGAATGCGAGCATCTATAAAACAATAGCTATTAATTCTACGTGACTTGGAAAGCTTCAATCACTTTCCTGAGAGAATCCTCGGTATAGAAGTATATTTCTTCATAGGGCATGTACCCACGTTTTAACGAACACTGTGTTGACAATGTGTTACACTTTGCCGGGATGTGTGTATTTTGTTTCGCGGCTGCTCTTAGTGCCGCATTGAAGTAGAAACAAGCAAAAAACAAATCAGTCAGTAGCTGGATAAGACTCGATTTCTCGTTTTTTGCATGTTGCTGTTTATGTTTGCCTTTCTTGTTTTTTTTTTCCCTATTTGTGTGTGTGTTTGTGATAATGATGTCGCGCTGCTTATATATTTGGCAGACCTGCCAATAAGCTTTAGTCGTAAGCCGGAGCCTTGTCTTGTCCCTTATTCCCCGCGTTCGTGTTTCCTTTGCCCTGTTCAGCCACATGAAAGAAAAGGCATCGCCCGAGGAGTCTACGTTATTCGTTGGCGTCCGTCGGATATCAGAGATTCCGCCCTCCTCCCCTCCTCGCGTATACAAGGGTGCGCCGCCCACGAACAACTGCGGGCCAGGTCAGCCGCTACGCACACGTCGTCCTCCTCGGTGGTTCAGTGCCGTGAGCCCGAGGAGAGAACGGCGGACCACGGAACCCGCGCGCGCTCTAAGGCCGGCGATGTATGTCGCATCTTGGGGGAGGGCAGGGGGGGGGGGGGGCGAGTGGCCAAGTGGTGCGACACGACACCGTTTTATCACTGTCGTCGATACACGCGCGCGAGGGCAGAGCGGCGGCGAAAGTGTGGCCAAGGGGAACAAGTGAACGCAAGGGAAGCAAAGAAAAAAAACAAACAAAGGATGAGCGTTGGCTCGAACGCCTCGCCGTATTCGGAAGGCTCCAAGCGAAAGTCGATCCAGCAAAGCGTATACGCGATAACGGGTAAATAATTCGCGTTGTTGCGCGAAAACAGAACCAGGGGACGATATTTTACTACAAGCACTTGAGGTTTCGAGTCTAACGAGGAGAGAACCAGGAAGGGAGGATTCTGGAATAAACCTGCGTATACTTTTACCAGTGATCAGCTGGTTTCTTTCGCAGCAAAAGGCCAAACGTACGCGTGCGAGCGGTCGTCAATGCGATGATGCAATCATGTCAGCTAACGGAACTCCCAAAGATGAAGGCGTCGCTGCTTTGAGAATATTTGCGCAGTGCTATTTGCGTTACGCAGGTCAGCAAACTGCCGCGTTACTTGGTGCCCGCTTATTTTGGAACGTGTGACCGTGAGTTGGTTCACTTTACATGTATTTATACTTATTGTGGCGAGCCGCCTATATTCTCTCTTCTTTCTCTCAATTACTTATTTCTCTTCGTTGTCCACTGAAAAGCAGGTGGATGCTGAACGCGTTTCTAGTTGAAGTTGCCAGCCTGATCTTTCTTTCATTTATCCCTTTTTCCTTTCTTTCCTGTTCCACGTCTTCAAGATAAATATTTATATTTTACGTTCATTCCCATGAGAAGCCTGTGTGGCGTGCAGATATATGTGACAAATGGATCACCGGGCGTTCGTATCGCGTCCTTTCGACAAAGGGAATAATTCATTTACGTTCTTTTTATTTGTTCCAAAGCAATACAGTGTCTATGACAAGCCCCGTAGTGGAGAATTCCAGCCTAGTTTTTAGCACGTGAGGTTCTTCAACGTGCATAGCCCATGCTCGGCACCCGAAATTCTTCTCTGTGTTCCTCCGCCACTGGAATGCGGCCGAAATGAAACCGAACCCGCGGCTTCGTGCCCAGCTGCAGAACGCCATACCGACTGAGCCACCGATTCAGATCCCTCGAGCTGCCGCTATACACGACGTGATGGAAAGTCCCGCCAATTTGCCTAACGCCAACGGAGCTCCCATCTATGCACTCAAAAGACCAGCGCCAGTCAAGCAGTTCAAACAAGTAATAAAAGCGTTGTGCATTTGTGAGCAGGTTTAGAAGATTCACGAAGTCTTCACGTGTGCACATTACTGTCCACTGGGTGCAGGCACATGTTCATGACCGCAACAGTGACCTTGCGAACCGCAATGCTCGTTTTCTCACCAACACCCGTAACTCCTTCTCTTTCCCTTTTCTCTGACCCCAGCTGTGTTCTCACTGCCCTAAAACATGGCTCCGGTGGGACACGCGTACCGCAACACCTCCCCCTCCCCTTATGTATCTGCTCCCTTCACCACGGTGTTGTTTAGGTGGAGGAAGTTCCTCTCTGCAGACTTTGGCTCTTACACCAGCCATCACTTGTGCTTGGGGTCAATTATGTGAAGACAATGCCCGAAGTGTACAGGAAGTGCCCAGGGACAAATACTGTCCAAAAAAAAAAACGTACTTAGGAGTGAGAAGTTAAAAAGGGACCAACCTGCAGCCTATGAAGAGTTGATCATATACAACACATTTTATTAGTCGATTTTGCAGTATCTGCATGAAATGGTCCAACATGCTTATATTTAATTTCATACTGAAGCTATGCCGCGTGGCAAGTGAATCGAAATAAAAAAATATGATTGAGCCACTGCCACGGCTACGAAGGAAAAATGCTGCTCAGGACGTGTGCACGAAGCAATTCAAGGGAGCTGCTCTAGGTATGTGTCCGAACGGCGAGTCCATCGCACGCCGTCACATTCAAGGCCCCACGCGCCTTCGCGTGACGCTGTAAGTATATGTGCCATCACGTTTGTAACAGCGGCGAACATCCTCTGTGTTTTCTGCGCCACACTTTTTCAAACCACAAAGCCTTACCAACTCGCTCACCTTTGCCGTCCTTCTGTATGTCTCCAGAAACCAAGCCAACCGATACTGTCGGCGATGGTTTGAAAGGCAGACGTGGCATTATGCTACTTCCGTACGACCGCAAAAAAGTTGCCTCCGCCTCAGAGAAGCCACGAAAGAATGTGGAATTTAGGTTTTGCGAGGCATGGTTTAAGACTTGCGATGATTCCGCTTATTCTTTTTTTTTTTACAGCGAAGCTGTTGAGGGCTAGTTTCCCCAGGATGGTGTCCATGTGTAGACACAAAACTTCCCATACGTGGGCCGACCCCGAAGATAGTGTAATGCCGGGCCGACCCGCGGTGGAGGTGAAGCAGACGTCAAGCACTCCCCAAACGTGGGCCGATACCGAAGATAGTGCAGTGCTGGGCCGACCCGCGGCAGAGGTGCAGTTCGCCATTAAGGCGCCCACATACGCAGCTTCACTGGTTATCCTACACAACAGCGTAGAAGGGCGCCGAGTTCTTTTTTCTCTGCATTTACGCATGTTTGTTCGCGCTGCTCGCTATAACATATGGTGTGCTTCTACACTGAGAAATAACCTCTACATCTTCTACTAACATCACCATCTGGCCGTGGTATCTAAGAAGCTACGGCGCTTGGAGATGAGAGAGGAATTAAAAAGCGCTCGCATATCGAGTTTCAGGCGCGAGATAAAAAAAAAGGACCGTTTTGTTAAAATCAATATTGAGTCATCCACTATGGCGCCTTTCATAGCACCGCTTCGGGACAGTAAACTCAAATCAATAAATCCATAAATCAATCAATCAATCAATAGTCAATCAATCGTCAATCAAGCCGACATGGTTAGATGGCCAAACATGCCTTTTATTAAAGTAAGCGGTAGCGAAACATGGGAGCTTGGAATCTTTCTCAGTAAAACTGTTTTGATTTCACTTTGGAAAGAGAGAGAGAGGGGGGAGAGAGAGAGAGTTCAGGAAAATGCAGGGAGTTTAACCAGATCGGGAATATTCCACTTGCTACCTTGCCTTAAGGAAGGAGAAAAGAGGGTAGATAAAGATTATGCAGATCCAGCGCAAGTGTTAAAACCGACGTGAAGCGATCGAAGCTTTATTGAAGCGGTCAATTAAATGCCATACAACTAACGGTGATCCGTACAGTTTTGTTTACTTTCGTCCTGCGCAACGTGAGATCTGTGCAAATGTTTATGTTTATCCACCACAAAGGTCACAGCGTTATCCTCCCGCAAGCTTTAATGTTCGTGCACAATATCGCTCACAAGCTAGGCCGAAATGCAAACACCAAACCAGGCGGATGCAGAGCGTGAGACGTCTGTGCAGCGATGTGACGAATCTGAAGGCGACGTATGACGCTTGTCGCGGGAAGAATGGTGCATGACAGGCGTATGCACACAGAGGTACGACACGTCTGTAGCTACATTTAAGGATTATTGGCCACTTGTGTCACAGTGGCACATACCCCTTCTGGACGATTGGCCAATGGTGCGCGCACACGAAATGGCGCATAGCGAATGACTAAATTAAAGAAAATCAAGTAAGTAAAAAAAATTCTTCGGTAGTGACGAAGCTACTCCATTAACAGGTTGGTGTGCTTAAAGCAGAAAACATACGTTCAGATTTTATGTAAGTATTTAGCATTTGTGACGCGGAACAGGAGGCGAGCAGCTTCGTCGGTCAGCGCACAAGGGTTGTTCAAGCCCGTTAGCTGGTGCTAGCATTCGGCGCACATGCAAACTTCGAATATATGTATATCCGCGAACATATCCGCCAAAATAATGACCTGCCCAGCAGCAAACAGCAGCCACGCCAAGCTCGGGAGGGTAGAAAGAAAGTGTCGCTTTAAAAAGTATTTACTTCTTAAAGAAGAGAGAAAGTACACCACCAGCGCAAGCACTACGCAAGCGCGAAGAAAAATAAGGACACTAAAGTGTTGCAGTCGTTCGCAGAGACGGAGTCTTCGAAGGAAACGCTCCATCCATTGTGTTAAGCAGCTTCTGTTATGCATATCTTGAGCACACGAAATGCAAGCTCGTGGAGCAATCCTATCCTGCAGTCTAGGGTTACCAGCACGTGCTCTCAGTGGATCGGTTGTCTTGCGATGATTTCGCAAATGCGACCCCAAGCGCGCTGGCATAAAAAGAATGCCTTCTGTCCGTGTTGCCGTGACACCGTAGATAGCGCTGTTTTGCAGGATGTTGATGCTCTACCGACTAGCCCAACGCCAACACTCTTGTAGGATGCTTTCGGTTTGGGGAACCTCTAGCCGTTAGTGCACTCTCTGACAATGTGACGCAATGTCACCCTGCCGGACCTGTCAAGTGAATAAGGATTTCACTAATGATGCATATTTATTTTAGGTTTAAATCAAAGGCCGTTTACTGGGCTATTCATTTCGTCATTGTTTGATTAATGACTTCTTTCACCATCGTTTAAGTACCGTAAGCAAGAGCAAGTCGCATTGCAAAAATAGCAGTGTTTAGGAGCACATCAAAGAGCTAACTGCAACAGAATAAGTGCAAGAGAGTAAGTTCCATAAGAGATTGCTTCACTTCTTACATGAGGGCCTGCATATACAGGGTGTCCCAGCTAAAGTTAACTAGAGTTTAAAAATATGCGAATGCCACGTAGCTGGACCGAACCAACGTAATGTTTTTTTGCCGTCGCTTGGAGATACTCGAATTATTTATTTTATATTCCGCCTAATTAGACAATTATCTTAATAAATCAATCAATTTCACAAATATTAAAATTAGATGAAAAGTGTGAGTGAGAAAATTGTAGAGTGACATGAAGAACTCCCGATACAGCTTTCTGTTCCTCAATAAGTGCTACATAAAAGCGTTCTTCCGAGCGTGAAAGAAGCCCGCAAATGCACACAAATTTACAACGCGACTGGCCGCTCGAGGCACTTTGCGTGTGTTCTTGGGCTCCTTTCACGCTATGAGATAGCCCACGAATGCTAACTATGAGACAGCTTTTTTTTTTCTTTTTCTTATTCTTAAAATTAGGATTAGAGAAAGGTGTCGAAGAGTTTCCGGGAAATTTTACGGACTAGGGCGACGGCAACGCTGTGACCGCTGCGGGAAAAATTTCCATAATAGCTATCACTGCGCAATTCTCTCAATATCGAAAACCCGACACAAAGGCTTCGCGGGCAGAACAACGACGCTTACTAAACAAAAAACGAGAATAAGAAAAGAAAAGTGAGAGCAACTAATGACAGCAGCGCTGGCGGAGCGCTCCACGAAGTCACTCGCGCCGGCCGTACTATAACACTACGCACACGACCGGCGTCTGCAGGTACTCAAGGTTGACGCGCTGATAACCGCTTCATCCTACGTATACCACGCTCAAAACGCTCGCCAGAGTTATTCGTCCTGCACCCGCGCTCCTCCCTTCTCGTTTTCATCTTGGCATCCTTTTTTTTTTCTTTTCTTTCATTGTTTCGTTCGTTGCGCGGGCTTTATTAACGGTCCAGTGTCCACACAGCCCCTCCCCCCAACACCCCGGCTTCCTGCGAACAGCGCGAGCCAAGTGCTGCAGGCGCCGCATTGCACCCCGCAGTTTTGCGTCCGCGTGCCGCCTCTGTCGGTCGAGACTGAATACGAGCGCAATAAAAGAACGCCCTCCTCCCCGGCTTCCCTTTGGCTCACCTTCCAGTCGCAGCTCGCTACGCAAACGCGCCTCGCGTGCGTGTGTGCGCGGTAATTAAAAGGCTCGTGATTAATTATTCGAAGCAAAACTTATGAGTAGTGTCGTCGGCGTCGTCGAGCATAGAGACCCATCGAGAGAGAGAGAGAGAGAGAGAAAAGAAGGAAAGCAGAGGGAAGGGTGGTGGCAAATAGAGGAGGAAGGGAGGTCGCAGCTCCCACGCGGGTGTGTGTTCTCTGGGAAGTAAAAGGTCGAGGGGTGGGGGAGGCTGGGTTTGGAAGGAAAGGGGGTGAAAAGAAAGCATTATTATTAGACCTCCGGGGCCGAGGCGAGGACGTTGTGGACTGCAGAAGCCCCCGCTTGGCGCGCGGGCGGTAATCGCGTTTCGGGCCAGCGGCATTGGCCGGACGCGAGCGCCACGCGAAACATCGCGCGCGCCCGCGAACGAAAGCCCCCCCCGCGCGAACGTCCGCATCGACCAGGAGGCGGCGAGCGGGCGCGGCCGCTGGCGGCGGCGCGAGTTTTATGGTGCGTGACCGCTGCTCGAACGAGGCCTGCTCGCTGCCGCGATGTTGTAGTCCCTTTCCTTTGCGCACCCTCGCGTAAGTTTACCGCGCGTACACCGCGCGTGCGCGCGCGCGCTGAAATTCGATGCCGCCTGCGCCAAATTGTTGCGCACCACACACACACACATCAGAGAAAGATACAAAACGAAACGACCGGGCGAAGATAGACAGACGCTCATTCGGAGCGTCCAGTTGAAACGGCATTACGGAGCAGCCGCAGGAGCGCGTGCACGCGGTAGGGCGGGCAAACGCGTTATCCCGCTCTTGCAACGCAGAGTGGCCGGGGGCCGTGCAATACACAGGCTCGATGCAAACAAATCGTTTCGCCTCATAATTCATTCATCGCCACGCGACTGCTGCGCCCAAGAAGCGGTTGCTGGGAGAATGACTAATTGCGCGCGCGCACTTCCTGCGACTAAAGCGACGAACGCGGTCAGCGCCTCCCGGCGTTTCAGTGAGCAGTCTGCTCACTGAGTCAGTTTCGGTCAGTCTGCTCGCTCTCAATTTAGTTTTTCAGGCGACGCATTCTTTGAGTCGTCCCAGAAACTTTGCGGTAGGTATGTAGGTTGCTCTTTTGCCTCGTTAAGGGCCTCTCCATTAAAAAAAAATTCGTATGTTCGACGGTAGGATCGAACATCCAACTCCCAGCACATACACCCAGTGCTCTAAACATAAGGCCACAATTTGTTTTTATTGCGATAGAGATTATATGAATACTCCAGGCGCATTTTTGCCGTCGCCGTCGCCGTGATGTTCTTTACCAAGTCCAAGGGCGATAACACCGTCGCCGCGCATCGTACGCTGTTTGTGCGAGTGAACGCACGCGAGGGAAGCCGAAGATCGCGGCTCAATCTGGCGCGCGCGTAGGAAGCAAGCGGAGAGCAAACGCGGCGTCTTCCGTTGCGCAAAAGGGCTTGGGGGGGGGTCGATGAGAGAGAGGGAGGGGAAGGGCGGCAGCGTTGTGTTCCGGCATCAACTGCGCATTTAGCGACCGGGCGCAAGGTCAACTGACGATGGCGGCTTAATCTCGCAAAGCGTTGTGGCAGCGCGGGAGAGAAGGAAAGGAGCGGCTTCGACTCCGCCAAGACGCGCATACTTCGCGCGCGCCGCATACTGAAAGGGGGTCTGCAGACGGCTCATGCCTTCGTGCGCTCGGTGTTCTCGCCGCTCTTGCGTCATAGAGATAGACCGCACGAAGGTAACTTCACTCGCTGTTGCTGCCGCATTTGCTCACACCAGCGTTTTGACAGCGACTGTCCAGCGCGATGTGTTCATGTTGGCATGTGCGCGCTGACACCATGCTTGTTGATTTAGTTAGTAAGCTTATGTTTCCAAGTTTATACGGCCGATAAACCTACTCTGCTTACCTCGTATCGTATCGTCTACTAATTTGCTATCGCAATCGATGGTGGACCCTCTCGGGCGAAACTGCGACATTTTTTTTTCTACGTTGGTTAGGCCACAATCGCACGTGCATATTCCTCTCGTGCCAAATCCAATTATAGCTCTTTCGAGACGACTGACCCATGCTACACGTCAAATAGCGTGAGCTAGGGCACGTGCGCAGGCTCATGATGATGATGAAGCCTCAATTGATGGTACAAACACACTGTGGGGGATAGGCGCCAGTTGCCGCGCGGCCACTAACTTGCCACTTTCTTTTCCGTTGTGTCACGAGCGGGAACGTGCCGGCTTCTCCTATTCTGGCTTCGTGGCAGCTAACGCTTTGAGACGCTGTGTTAGACTGCACAACCTTCGGGATTGGTCTACATTTAACAGTCCTCTCCTCGTAGCAGATAACGCTACAGGGAGGCGCTGTACAATACTGTACCACCTTAGGAATTGCCCATGTCGTAACGGAACCGGTTGTAATGTTTCCTCTTTGGAGTAAAAAAATATATAAGAAATACATAGAAAGCACCCTATCGTCATGCCGTCGCCATCTTCTTGCTTCTGTCGTCGCTCACAGTCTCGCGGAACATGCACAACTGTTCGCTTTACACAAACACGCTGGTTCATCTGGTAACTCTTCGAAGAACCCCAAACGATGCTGTATAACCAGTTACCAGCGGTATCCTTCCCAAAACATCGATGCCCACAGTGCGTGGGCTCTGCATAATTTTTTTTTTCTTTCTTGTTCGCTTCGGAAGTAGGCAGATGCGAGATCGTTTCGCCCTGCTTGTTTCGTGGAGCCGAACAATAACGCCGAAGAGTAGCAGTTAGCCTGGTTATCTTCTGCTCACACATAAATCTAATCACTTCGCACCCGCCGTGGCAGCACAGTGGCTATGGCGTTGCGCGGCTTATAATGAGGTCACGGGTTCGATCCCAGTCACGATGGCCTCATTACACTGAAGGCGGAATCAAAAAAGAAAAAAAGAAAACTTGGGAGGACGCTTAAGCTTTGCCATTAAAAGTCGAGTGCGATAGCATTCAAAACTCCTTGACTGCTTCTCACGCTTCCCGGCAACTGCAGGTTAGGTAAACGTAACGTTTTCCTGGAAACGCTGGCGACCAACGCTATGCACGAAGGCGAGCTTTCTGTTTTGGTGGTCTTTGAAGGAACAGAGCGGGCCACGCGGCTCTTACTTTTAGAAAGACCTCAAGCAGCCGGAATATCGAGTTAAAATGGGTTTGTGCTTGAGTTTCCACGTACCGGAATAATGTTTTCTCGTATATTCAAATTACAATATGACGCTATCATGTCCGTAGGTTGTACGTAAGTCGTACTTTACGAATTTTCTGACGCTTTTTTGCTTTCAGAAATTCTATTAGTTCGGCAACGCCTATGCGCCGCGCGGAGGGCCTGCGTGGTTGACGATGGTGCGTGACGGTTCTCTCGGCGGCAAACGCCGGCGCCTACACCGGATTTTCTGCCACACGGGGCCCTTAACGCTCGGTTATCGTGCTTCGGATGGACGTTAAAGAACGCCACGAAGGTTGTCAAAATTATTCCAGACTCCTCCCCTACGGAGTGCCGCACAGCCCACTGTGCAGTCTATGGACGTCAGACTCCACAGTTTCGTTTTAATTTAACTTCACGCAATTAATGTTTGTTGTTGATTAAATGATGCGACAGCGGGGAAAAAGGCCACCGAAGGGCTGGCTATCCCAGTCATCGGAAATAAACTCCAGTGAGCAATGGAATGTAGGAGAACGAAAGATAAAAAAAAAACAGAAAAAGAAAAGAGGCAGAAAGGAAACATAGCGGAGGCATAATAAAGCAGTGCTCAAATCAAGGTAAAACGAGGTAGCACTCATTTGTTTTTTGGTAACAGACATGTGAGAGGCACGCCGACATGTCATCCTTCATGTCCTCATTTTAAATCCAACGTGGAAAACCCATTGCTTCTGACAAGCCGTACCGTATCGATCCGGGTTTCACAAGTTGATTCTGTACAGCGTTTGTTACACTGGGCGTTTCAGTGAAGACACTAGGTAATTCTTGAATAATGTTTAAAACAAATAAAATGATTTCTTTTTCTTGTCGACACGCTACTCGGTGTTGGCAGACGCAAGAAATTGCGTCGTGATAAGCTCTTTAATCCACTAGAATACACTGATTCAAATTTGCTTACGAGAACAGCGAACAATACTGCGTCGGTTTCTTTCGAGTGGCGTGCTTAAATTACGACAGGCACCAGTTAGCTGCAATACCCTGTATTTTGTGGCAATGACAACTAAAACCATCTCATTCCTATTACAGCGGCAGTACAGTGCAACGTGTAAACAGGGAAGGAGATGGAGATTTCTCCAGCTGTGCGGGGACTTATTGACTACAAATTCGCCAAATCATAACTCAGATCATAACGCAGTTTGATTAATCGGTGGTTCAATTGAGTCGTAGCCTAAAATATCATAAAACACTGGGAAAATAATAATAGCAAACGGAATAAACCGCCCCTTCAGTCATCAAGAATGTACCGAGTAATACCGGATAAAGCGAAAAAAAAAAGAAAAACACACGAAAACTTCACGCCCATTGATTGAAATATTAGGGAATTAATAGGGGGAAGCCGACTCAGCACCGTACGCCTACGCCAACGTTTTGATTACTTCCCGTTAGCTCACGAACCAAACCTCTTTCCCCAATATTGATTGCGTCTGCAATTCACCGTAGGCGTAGGCCTTCCCACGGTATAAGCAAAAATAATATACAACCACTTATGCCAGCTACGCTTGATTATTTTTGCCTTTCTCAGGATGACCTTAAACTACATGCAGCCCTCGTACGCTCGACGTTTACCGAGCTTCAAGTATAAGCGCCATCAATTGATTTACTATGTTAAAAAAGGGTTATCTGCACTAATACTACATGGCGACTTGTTGTTCTTGTGCATGCGTGCACGTGTTTGTGCTGTGTGTGCATGTACGTATGCGCGTGTGCGTGTGTGTGCGTTGCACATACACTCTCAAAACGTCCCTGTGACGAATTTTCTACATGAAACGTGTTTCTATAAAGCCCGTACTACCATGTAATCATTCGTGTTGCTGATGTGTGCTAATATCAAATCTCAATGAAAGGAAATACCCCTTCATGAAAGGAGATACTTTCTTCCTCCAGAACGTCCTATGAAATGGTTTCCAGAAAAGCAAGAAGAGAGAGAGAGAGAGAGAGAGACGATCTAGTTAACACAGAAAAAAATATATTATCAGTGCCTGAATCAGAGAGAGAGACAGTTATCAATCTTAACAGCCATACGGTCGAAGATTCACTGTCTCCCTGCATGTCAACGAAGAAAAAAAATTGCGTGTAGCTGTCATCATTAAGTGCGAAGGAAGTATAATGGCCAGTGATGTAGTGTAAAAGCCTTGACGTTAGTCCATTCGACATGTTCAGAAAATGTGAACTGCTGTATGTTCACATTGCCATGCACTCTTGATCACTGCATAGAGCTATTTCTTGCGCACGCATACGAGTATGAACGAAGCACGGAGATGTGTTTTCTCTTCTAGAAGAAGCGCCCATCAAAGTACATATGAATTCGTATATCATAGTTAGATGCAACTCAAACTTCAGTCTAAGTTGCATGCCAGCGTGGGTTCGGCAACGTACCGCGTATTGTGTTCGGCAATGGACTAACGTCAAAGAGACACTTGTTATGGAGCTTCGCATGTAAAAGGTCCATAGTGAGCCACACTAAGCTCCTTTCTCGTCACACCCCTTTTTCCAAACAGACCTCGGGACATCATTTATATTATTCTCTCTCTACTACATTTTAAAACTGATGTTGCACTGTATGCTTTTGTTCATTAGGACTTTCCTTTCTTCGCTTTCTAGGTCATAACATTCTCACCACAATAGGGAGGTAACCAGGTAACCCCATAAAAATGGTTGCACATGCTTTCCGACTGTCCGACTTCCGACTGTCCTACCGACTGTCTTCTTTACTACGCAAGCTTCAACGGGCGTAGCTAAGTTATTATACAAGAACTATCTTTGCGAACAAAGTGACGGAGGTAAACAGCAACGACATCAGCAGCGCCCGCTACTGAGTTTCGCGCGATCTCTTATTCAAGCGTATTTGAGGATTACTAAAGAACGGCGCCGGAATGCGCACATACCCAGACAGGCGCCATACGTTCGCCAGCCTCAAACTTTAAGATCCTTGCCCTCGTGCTGTAGAATAGCTCCGCTGCCGGAAATGTTTATGCCTCGCTCGGTCGCCCATCTTTCCTCTCTTATTTTTTTTTCTCAAGTAGCTGATCTCTCGCACCTCACAAATGAGCGAGAAAGAAAGAAAGAAAGAAAGAAAGAAAGAAAGAAAGAAAGAAAGAAAGAAAGAAAGAAAGAAGGAAAGAAAGAAGGAAAGAAAGAAAGAAATCTCCGGAAATTCGCCCACTTCGCCTGATGTGTGGCCACATTGCGAACGGCGCAGGCGGACCAGAACCGATGCCATCCAATGCTCAAGAGCCGAGAAATCTTTTCATGAAGTGCTGCTGGCGCTGCTGTTTCATCCGCTGACACTGCTGCCAAAGGCGCCGTCGCTGGAGGAGCTGCGACGAAAACGCGCGCATCACTGATTTCCGGGACTCTCTCCGCGATGCCTAAAGCCGATGCGACGTCTCGGCCCTTTGCTTTTTTTCTCCTTGTTTCGTTTTAACCTCTGGTCTAAGACTTTCTCCTTGAAGTTCGTACGACTTAGAGCGGTCGCCGAAGCGATCGCTATAGCGGTAAAGAAAAACGGATCACGGTCTGCGAAGGCATAAGCTCCGTTTCTCTTTCCTTCCATCTCCTTCGCTCCACTTCTTTCTCTTTTGCATCATTATCTTTTCTTTTTTTTCCTTTTTGAAAGCGTAATTGAGTTCTTTCTCGCTGTGATGTAGAGCAGTGTACAGATAAAGAAAGAAGCTCACGGACTGCCCTCGGCAATGACGATTAGCGGCTGTTTTGTTTCCTTGTGAGCTTAAGCGAAGCTTACAACAATCTTGAAATTAGACTCGTAGGTCATTAGGGTCGTTAAGCTGTACGTCCCCTACACTTGTGGAATAAACTGAGAAAAAAAACAGAGCTATTGGTTTTGCGGAGAGCTCAATTGGGGGTTTCAAAGCAATGAATCGGATAATTGCAGCTTACAGAGCAATGATGAGTTGCCATCGAAATATTAAAGAAGGACAGAAACGCGCGGCCCGTTTGTTTCTTTTCGTCAGTTCCCGCTGCGTAATGAACCGTGCACGCTGGAAATTTCCCGAGTACTCACTGTTTGCTTTTACTCTTTCCTTCTCTCTTTCTCTGCTGCAAATCGTGCATTCATTTGTGTTTCAAAGAAAAGCTTGTGTAGAGACACAATTGATCAAAACGAAATTACCAATATAGTCGGTGCTGTGAACGTACTCATCCAAAGGTTGACCTCAGAGTCCTACTTCGGCTCCACCCCAATAACACAGAATCCACACCAGACTCAACGATGTAAAACATGAACGAGCTATAGTGAAGACCGTACTACCTTACTCAAGGGTCATCCGGATCACTCGGTGAATAATGTGTGCTGTACAGCTGATAACAACGTAATAAGTTGTTGCCGTATTGTCTCAATAGTTCGCTAATGTGCGCCTTGCCAACTCTGCCCTTTGCTTTGGCTTGGCATTGCTCTATTTAAAGAGAGAGAGAGAGAGAGAGAGACGCGTCATGCTTAATGAATGCTGGAGATGTCTGCCTGGCCATGGGAATACCATGTTGCTCAAAGGGAGCAGTGGGAGACTTGGCTCGCCAGCGAGGATCGGGAGATGCAACTAGCGCTCCTCGAACCAGGGTGTCGAAGCGAACCGAAACTGAACCGCAAATACGAGAACTGTTATGTTCCGCTGAATCGAAGCAGAAACGAACTTTTTTTTTTTGCCATCTTGCAATCAAACTTGAACCAGAACTTTTCGCAGGAGCCATTAAGGACTGGTTCAACCACAGGTCCAGCACAGGGAATGTTGTTGCTAAAGTGCTGCAAACGCAGACGACGCCTCTTGCGTCAATTCGGTGAAGCGCGCTGTGTGTTGCTTCAAGAACACTCACATGGCTTACCACACTGATTGAGTGGCTCATTGAACTGCGCGCATCGCCGGCTCTAGTGCACACTGTGCCCAGAGTCGGCTTGACGTGGAGAATACTGCTTGTGCTCAGGGCATCTGCTGTGTTCAGGAAGAGTATCGAACTGGTTAAGCCGTCCGATACGCGTGTTGCAGTTTGTACTGTTCTTCTTCACTTTCAGAGACTGCTGTTACTTCTGCAGCACGATTGTGGCTTCATGTAAACTTTGGCTTCGTGGAAACTGAGAAAACAAGACGGGACGAGAGTGACAACTAGACAGGTGCTCAGCACCTGAAGATCATCTGTGCAGTCTACTCTCTTGTCCCGTCTGGTTCTAGCGCTCGGTTTCATGCCCGGAATTTAGATATGAAGATGCGCAGACTAGCCCAGCAGTCCTTTTATTAAATATGTCACACGATGTTTACCGAGTCTGCTCGCTGTCGGCACTGCATAGCTATCTGCTTTTCAAACAACGAAGGTGTTAGTGGGCCTACAGAAATCCTCGAAAATGTTATATGCGTGTTTTCGCGATGTTCTCGAAGAACTACGTCGCTTACCAAGTTTATATATATAGGAAACGGTGCGAAGGGGGGGGGGGCACGTTAGATGCTACATGAATATTGATATCCACGTTTTGTGCCTTTTTAAAGGCGTTAAATCGAACGCTTGCAAAGATTCCTCGCTACTCTAGGAGAACCGAAAACGACAAATATTCTATATTCAAAGCAAATAGGAGCCATGTTATGGATGACCATTACAGAAATGTTTGACTGTGTAGATTATGTACAGCCTTTGCAGTAAAGTACTTATACAGGTGTGTCAGAGCTTCAGAAGTGTGTTTTGATACGATCTCGACCGGGTGAGGTGGGTCTTCACCGCAAGAATCAGGAAACGACGACGAAGCGGGGCATCTTGATGAAGAAAAAAGTAGAAAAGAATGTATTCGCCTCTTCGGTACATGGTTGTGATTCTCCTCCAAGTCTCGAGCGGTTCTGATTAACACGGGGACCAGGACGGCCTTAAGTATCCCCTTGCGGTCTTGCGCTCGTCAACGTATTCTTGGGGAGCCTGTGGAAGTATTAATTCTTTCGTCAGGTTCTGCCGTCGACGAGCTCCGTGCCCTTCGGGTTTTCTCCTCTTCGTCCTTCCCTTTGTGTCAGCTCGGGCAATAAAAGGGCTGGCGCTGTTTCCGAGAAGAGGGCAACTATGTCGACATGGGGACGCCCTCTTGAACGCTTCTCAAACTTGGAAGGTTGATGCCCAGGCTTATCGTAACAACCTTTTCTGGAACGAGGCAAATCATCTTGTCATGGGAACGTACGCCTGAATGCTTCTCGCACTTGACAGGTTGATCATAACAGCCCGTTCTCAGCCACAGGAGGTCTCGAAGGGGTTGCAGTATCCAAACACATCGAAGAGACCGGTAGACCCTCGTGCCTCTGCTTCGTTTCGCAGATCGTTCCAAGACCTGCCCAGGTGACACCTTCTAGAAATAAATCACGCCAAGCTCAAGGCACCACAAACAGAGAGCACCCAACTAACCGCGAGAACTGCCAAGTTCACGCGTTATTCACATAAAGCCCTATCAGAAGCGTACCAGCAGCCATGGTTCGAGATTTGTGAAAACTAACGGAGAAAGCCATACTTCAATGCGTATTTCAACTAACCTAATGCCTAACGTTTCTGTGCTTCTTTTTCTTGAGAAAGCCACAGCTGAGAACGCATTGAAATTAAAACTAATAAGCTATTGATAACTAACAAACGAACAAAATTGTATCGCGCTCTATTTACAAACAAAAAAACTTACAGATGTGCCTAATTCGACAATTATTACCTCTTAATGCGTACTTGATTGGATCGCTGTCTAAAGGCCTTCGGGCCTTGCCGAAGGCAACAAAGGGCGCCAGGCATACCTGCCCTCTGTTATCGCTTGCTACTTTGTGCTCGCGCGGCTTGCTTTTTCGCCCTTGAAAAGGAGGCCTTAAACGCGGACAGAATTGCCAGCCTCCTTTTTCCCTCACTGTCGCGGCGCATTCCACTGCAGTGACAGTCTGACTGGCCCTGTTCGTACACGCATATCTCAGCCCGGTCGAACCTTTCAGCCACACCGCTACTCGCACAGACGCGTTCTGTTTTGTTCTTAGGGGATGCTTCCTTTTTCTCACCCGTCCCAACGAGCCCTTTGAAGTTCTGCATGATGGTCTGTTCTCTTGTCTTACGGGCTGCGATCTGGCGACTTTCTCTATTTTCCGCCAAGCCGAATACTTGGATCGCTTGATCTTGCGCTGTTTAACCAATTTTTTCCATGCCTGGCGGTCGCTTAATGCGCCTCTGAAGTTTCCGAGCGTCGGGTTCCTGCCCTGCTGGACCACCCTGGCATTCTCCTCTCCTTTTGACGATTCCGGAGAATCGCCCAAGTGCGGAGGTAGGAGGGTGTTTTTCAGCGCCTCCTTGAACCTTTTGGGGCTGTTCAGACTGGTCCCGTCTCCACAAGGAGCGTGCTCCCGGATAGTCCTTGTTTGTAATTTCGCGACGTAATTGCTCTCTTCTTCGTTCGCGATTCCGTCTTTAACAACCTTCAGTAGGTCTAAAGAGCGTTCCGCATGTGTCAGTGCCAAATTAGTCTCTAATTCGTCTGCTAGCCCTTGCTGCGGTATTCTCACTGACCCGGATGCCTCCTCGCTAGCGCACTTTTCCCTGATTTCACTAGCTATGTGCTGTGCTTCCTGATTGTCACGACGCATATTTTTGGCTTCCTTGCATGATTTATCTCCTCCGCGATCTCTCGAGCCTTGGAACGCGTGAGAGCTTGGACTGTATGGTCGCCAAAACTCAGGCCCTTCTTCTTCAACATCATTTCCAAGTGATTTGAAAATAAGTAGCGATAGTGTTTCGAGAGATTTAGCGATAATACTGCTTAAGTCAGCAATAGTGCAAACAGCCCTTCAATCTTCACACTGGCTACGGGCACGCAAACACTATTCTTCTCGACTACCTGCCGGATACACGCATATTCCCTACTGAAATCCTCAGGTTTCACAAACTCAGGGTGAAGAATGTCCATTGTCGCAGCTGAGTCTTTAAGTACTTTACACCACATTTCATTCAATACTAGGTCGAGAAGGTAGGATTCTAAAGGACCAAGTTGTCATTGGCGCCTTTCACGAAAGAAAAAAAGAAACAATTATAGGCTTCCAACAGCCGGTCGCAAGGTGTCCAGGCCCCTGGCAACGGAAACAGACGACCCGTTTCCTAGCCTCAAACGCTTTTTCTGTTTTTCTTTCGTCTTTTACTGAATTATCGAGCTGCACGTCTTTTGTCCCACCTTCAGCTTTTTCGTAGTGAATGGGGCGCCTGTTTTCCTCTTTGCTGAATTTATTGAGTGGCCTGACACGCATTTTCTCGGATTCGTGACGTGCGGCGAATTCATCTGCTAGCACTGCAGCACGTTCCAAGCCCTTTTCGCCCGACCTATCTTGAATCCACCGGCGCGTCTCTTCGCTCAAGGACCCATAGAACTGCTCCATGCAGATTAACTCAACAACCTTGTCGTGTCAACCGAACGCATCTTCCCCCTTTTAGCCACTCATTTAAATTGCCTTTCAGCTTATAAGTAAAATCTTGCAAAAATTCGCCCGGCGTTCTAGCTGTCTCCCGAAAACGACCACGGAAAGCTTTCGCTGAGAGCCTATATTTCCTTAACAACGCAGCTTTTACTTTATGATAGTCATCTGCGTCGTCTCTCATCAGGCTTGAAATTATTTCGGTTGCTCCGCCGGGAAGAACGGTCAGAATGTGTTGTGGCCAATTCTCTAGTGCCAGCCCGTTTTTTTCTTTTTTTTTGCAGGTCGTTCAAAAGTAACGAGAAACAATCCAATGTCATTTTATACCTTGCACGATGGCATGCGATCCCTTATTTTCACTCCTGCTTCACCTGAACGACTTTCAATTACTTAGATGTAATTTGACGATTGCATCGCCAGATTCCGCTGCAGGTCTAGTTCTTCTGGCTTCATTTCTTGACCTCTCTGTATTTCTACAGCAGCGATTTGCTCAGCTTTTTGCTTTTCCTCAGCAGCTCTTTGTTCAGCTTTTTCAGCTCGTTTC
Source organism: Dermacentor variabilis (assembly GCF_050947875.1). NCBI lineage: Eukaryota > Metazoa > Arthropoda > Arachnida > Ixodida > Ixodidae > Dermacentor > Dermacentor variabilis. The sequence continues at coordinate 67,203,481 of NC_134572.1, forward strand.
TCTATCTCTTCCCATGGTTCTGAAATTTCGTCCTCAAGAGCGCCGCACTTCTCAATCGCCTCAATAAGCTGCGGCTTTCTCTGTCTTTTCCCGACCTCAATTCTAATCTCTTCACAAATAAATAACAATTCTGGCTTTCTCCATTTGCTTAAATCCATGGTCGATTCCGAACTAGGACTTCCTTACACTCCCGCGACGTGAGCAAGCTTTCAACAGGAGCCCGCACGTACACGAACTAATTTGCAGTTTTAGAAAACACACGAGCTAAAACTTGGCAAATTCTCAAAGAAAGTCAAGCGCTCACCATTGTGCTGAAGCCAGGACGAAGAGTGGAGTATCCCACCACTGCCACCAGCTGATACGATCTCGACCGGGTGAGTGGGCCTTCACCACAACAATCAGGAAACGACGACGAAGCGGGGCATCGCGATGAAGAAAAAATGTAGAAAAGAATGTATTCACTTCATGGCTACATGGCTGTGACTCTCCTCCGAATCTCGGGCGGTTCTGATTAATACAGGGGCCAGGGCGGCCTTAAATAACCCTTTGCGGTCTTGTGGTCATCGACGTCTTCTTAGGGAGCCTGTGGAAGTATTAGTGCTTTCGTCAGGTTCTGCCGTCGACGAGCTGCTGCCCTTCGGGTTTTCTTCGCTTCGTCCTTCCCTTTGTATCAGCTGGGGAAAAAAAGGGGTGACGTTGTGTCGGAGAAGAGGGCAATTATGTCGACATGAGGGCGCCCGCTTGAACGCTTCTCACACTTGACAGGTCGATGTCCAGGCTTATCGTAGCAGCCTTTTCTGGGACGAGGCAAATCATCTTGTCATGGGAACGTACGCCTGAATGTCTCTCACACTTGATAGGTCCATCATAACAGTTTTAGCGTGCCAGTTTCTTATAACCCCGTAGAAGGTTTTCCCAATGTCCTGAAAGAAGTCGGCCTGCCGCAAAGCTGCCATTTCATAGGACTTTCATTATTCAGTAGTGATGTGCGGGCAAAGTTTCCAGAGCTTTAGTTGATTACGGAATTCGGAGGAGAAAGAAAAAGTGTTATACGGCCGTTGACCGCTTGTTTCCCAGTCTCCAGAGACAACTGTATGGGACACCACGTTCATTTTGGTGAAAATGTGGGGAACATAATGGCTGATGCGCACGAAAAGTAAAGGTGTGTGAATGAAGTATGGCCTTTGCTAAATTGCTCGAGCAAATGTTTGAAAGTTCTATATGCGGGAAATGTTGTAAAGAGTGTGGTTAAATATACGCTCAACTGAAATTGTTAATACGACTGCTCCAAACAAACAGTTTCACTGAATATTTAACTCTGATTCTGCAATTGCGCATAAGCTTCCAATTTTTAAAAAAAATCAAGAACCTTAAAAAATTTTTGCACAGATTAAGTTCTTATTTTTTTGCACTTCTGCAATGACTGCGCAACCTAATTGGTTAAAATATTATACTGTCATGTAAGGTAAAAATTATATTTATGCAGTTCTTTCGCTACGTTACTTATTTAGCTCCTCTAAGTATTTTAGCTATACACTTATGGAATCGAAAAGTATTTGTAACGTTATGTTATTTGCGACTGATCACTATTGAGAAATTGATATTACGTGTTCATTTTCTTAGAACAAGGTCACTTTCCTCATTTCTGCAAAAATGAACATGTCATACACGGTCAGTTAGCGATAGATGAGGTCTATTCTTTTTTTCTTTTTTTTTTCAGCAAAATGTGAACAGTGAGCGCGAGCAGCTTTAGCAGAGTACTGGCAACCCTTTTTTTGTGTCTTGCTTATATTTCTGTCACTAATTATATCACTAATTATATTCTCCTTTACCTAATGTGATGGGCTCAAAACTCGCAATAAATAGCGCATGGCTTCTTGGCATAGAGTTTGTTTATAAGGATAAGGGCACCTCCCCATCTCACAAAAATCGCGATGGAAAAACGTATTTGATAGCCTCACTAGGGACGACAAAGCCCTCTGGATCTACAAGTCTCACATGCCTATTTACGACAGTCCATAGCGCCTCGGCTGTGAGAGGCTGCGGGAGGCTGTGAGAGGCTGCGGGAGCCTGCGGGAGCCTGCGGGAGGCTGCGGGAGGCTGCGGGAGGCTGCGGGAGGCTGCGGGAGGCTGTGGGTTCGATTCCCACCGTCACTGGGCACCCACTGGTTCAAATGCGCACAAGTGTACCCTTGCCTGGCGTTTGGCTTTCTTAAGGGTGATACGCTCGGGAAAGGAACATGTGCCCTAAATTTCCGTCGAGACTATCGTGAGCACACGCAAAAAAAAAAAAGAAAACAGTTATGTTCGGGCCGCTTCCATGGCGGCCATTTCGCAGCTGGAGCCCCGAATTCACTTATTGAGGTGGGCACGCCTTCGGCTTGATTATATGAGTGTGCGTGTGTCTGTGTGCGTGCGTGTGTGTATGCAGATGTGTGTGCTACGTACTTGGTCACATCGCGTTGACGGCGATGCGCTGATTATCTGTCGCATCACCTTTGTCCTCGAGTAACACTTCCAATTTTAGCAGGCTTTTCTACGGGCAAATCAGTGTATAAGGCTTGAAACAAGCAGCGACAACGACTAATAAGGTTTGCTTGGCAAATCTACATCAGGACTACAATGGACGCCAAGCGCATTAAGATGTTGACCACCTTTGGTTCTTTAAACCGATACTAAGGCCAAAATTATGTTGAGTTAGATTAGTACGTTATCTTGCTGCAATACAAAAATATACAGTCACTCTCACCGTGAGAGAAGGCCTGATAAGTCAGAAAGCACCTTTCTAAATTTTCCACTGCTCGACAAACAGCGCGAATGCAATAGAGAAAAAACAAATATTCTGAAATTCGTGAAAAGCCACTCAAGGTTTAATCCTTTTATTCCTCTTCCAGTAATGAAGCTTAACCCCTAAATCGGTTATCCTTAGAAAATACTTCATAAGCCTAACCGATGTAGCATTTTTCTTAGACAGTTTAGCAGCCACCGAAGTTTAAGCGAGCGGGCGTTTCTCTACTTCCGACCTCACGGAAGCGCATCCGACGCCACCGGTAATCGAGCCCGACAAGTTGGCTCTCGGCAGCGGGACGCGAAAAAACAACGTACGGACGACAAACTGTCCGACCCCACTACAAAGCGCGGATACGAATGACTGCGCCGGTTTAGCACACACAATGACAACAGTACGCGAATAATACAGGCATTGCCCCGCTTCAACGACGACGGCGCAACAATTCTTCCGGTGCGAAGTGCTACACAGTAGGGGGGGGGGGGGGTGCTTTTCGTCCAGTAAGGAGAGAAGAGGCGACGAAGACGACGGGTATGAATACGAAAGTACAGAAAGCGGACGTGTCTCTGAATAAAGAGACCCTGCAAAGTCCTCTTTTCGAGAGCTAATGCAATTTCGCGTGAGCTGGCATCCATGTAGTCTCCTTCCCCTCTCTCTCTCATTCTCTGTCTCTATTTCGCTCTTTCCTTTTGCTCAGTGCCTCTTTTCTATTCCTATCAGCGCAAGCGCTCACTCGTTTGCTCTTTCTCGCGCTGATGTAGTGTCGTTACGCTCGCGTGAGAAACACTGGCTCGCGGTGTAAGAGACATAATGTCGTCGCCGGGCGCTGAAAGAATTCGGGCGGTGCTTGGGCGGAAAGCTCATATGCTACATGGCCCCGGGGCAATTTTCTGCCGCTTCGGGTGGCTCATTCACTCCCCCGCATTGCGCTAGTGGGCCGGACAATAACGGGGAAAGTGCGAACTTGCCCGAGCCACATTCTGCGTTCTCGCTTTCCCTATTTCTCTCCCGGAACGCCAAAGGGAAAAACGGTATATTTCAGGCAAGTATATATCGCGGATGCCTAGGGCTGTTTTGTTTGGTAGCACCCCTTCATTCAGTTATTGAATTCTTTATCGCTGTCTTTTCTTTCCTTTTGTTTTCTTCACGTTTACCTACGTGCCGGTTCACGCTCGTACGCCTATTTGTTTCTCGAGTCGCTCGGCTGAACTCTGCATAGTCCCTCATGCCTACTGCCCCCCCCCCCCCCCCCCCAAGGCAATCGCCACTCTTTACTAAACTTCCGCACCTGCGCCCCTCATTCCTTCAGCATCATTCACCTTTTCTTTTCTCAATTGACAAAAATATTCCGCTCTTTAGGGAAGTCTTCAGTTGCATGCGTTCTCTCTGTTCAGACTGTTCCTGCTTTTTTTTTTCAGGACATCAAGGAGAATCCTCTAGAGTGCTGCAAAATAGTTTCCAACTTTCTGATCGCAAAGAGCTTTGCACCTGTACGCGTCAGATGATAAGTTCACATGTTGTATAGACGATGATGCTTCAGCATCCGTTATGCCACAAGGTCGTCTAGATTGTGCATATCCTAACTTAAGAACAAGCTGATGTTTGAGGCACAATGTCGCCGGCTGTATGATGATGCGCTTGATGGGAGAAAGGGCAGCGATGCAAGGGCGCGCAACAGTGAATAAAGAAATCGGCATACCGCCGTAAAATAATCCCAGACATTACTTGTGTATTTCAATACTACTGTGGAAAGTGCGCGCATGTAGTGACGTAAATTTTGCAACCAGTCATAAAAGCTTTAATCTACGCATCAGGTTGCCCTCAAAGAAACCCTTTCTTTTTAACTCTGCACAGCTGCTCACAAAAGCTATGTTATGGCAGAATTTGCACGTTCAAGTTGTAAACAGCAGCGTTCCACGTGAATAAGACAAATGAGAAAGTAAAAGAAAAAGAAAGACGATAATGTCAGGTGAGTTAACTAGGTTAACTGTCGGGTTGTATGCACTAGACCGCAGGGAAGTGGTCATGGTACAAATGTTTAGTAGAATAGGACACACAACTGTTTTGTATTAACAACTGTACCATTTGTGTTAAGACAAGGCTTTGATTACACATTAGAAAATTCTGTCGCTCGAAGAGAAACAGGTTAAGTGCGGCATTGTGGCTTCAGCTTAAGCTACACAAGCGCTTGTTACTTCGACAAAAACTACTGTTCGTGCGACAGCAATCCTTCTCAGGATGCTACGAGAAGTTCTGATGCTGGAACATAGGATAACTTAGGCGTGTTTTGTTTTTGTTTCTACTTTTTCTTCAATGGCGTCCTTTAATGGAGGGCTGCTTCTGAATCAATAAATGTGACCCCAAAAAGAGAAGCGAAGACGCATTTGCGATAAAAAGGATGAAGCTGATACTAATGCTGCGTCCGGGTATCTCTAAATGAAAATTAGGTGCGAGCATTAGGAAAGTGAAAATAAATACGCTCCGTCATGCGAAGACGTTCATACTAACTTGTTTTCTTCGACAGGCTTATCTGCGTAACGTTGTCGCTCTAAAATATCCGTCTTTCGTTTTTTTTTTCGTAAGACGTCAGCTTCAGCCTCTTCTAAGAACAGAAACCAAATACTGAGCAACGCCATGTAAATCTCAAGATCTAGAGGCTCATAGTTGGGCGTGTTCATACCTGGGACTCCGGTGAGCGGGACTTGGAGCGGGACTTGGAGCGTGACTTTGAGCGTGACTTGGAGCGGTCTCTGCAGCAGAGCGGCGGGCTGGGCCCGTCGTCGTCGTCCCTGCGCCGTGGACCACCTGGGCCGGGGTCCCCGCGCAGCGCGCTCAGCCGGGACCCCGGGTAGGGGCTCCGGTGCCGACGCATCGCCGCCGACGGCCGCTAGCTGCGGCGCCACGTCGCCCGCAGACCGGGCGCTCCTGCGAAGACGGATTGTGGGGCAAGTTCAGGCACCCGTCTTTGGGAGCTGCGGCCGCAATCTCGAGAAGCACTGGATGCTGCTTCTACTCGGCGTACAAACCGTGACGATAATGACTATGATGACGGGGACGATGACGATGATAATGTTTATGATGATGATTACGATTATGATGTCTGACGTACAGAGAGCTAGATGGACAGTACTGTACAATGATTTAATTTTGTGAAAACGAAAGAAGGATATATTCTTAGCGAAATAATTTAATGAAATATTTCCTTTGTGACAGCTCAACCCCACCGCACGCATGCGCGCACACTCTGTTCTCCCCGCTTTCTTTTATAAGCAAACACTTTTTTTTTCTCATTCTGGGACTTTCCCACACCTGCTGCTGCTGTTTGGCATGTCGTGTCGGAAGGGGGTAGAGAACGTCTATAATGTACGTTACAACGGCGCGGGGAAGGAGTTGGCGAGTTCATGAGAGTGGCTTAATTGCTGGGTTGTTGGTGCATGGTTATACTCGGAGAATGCCAGCAAACTTGAAAAAGAAGAGAAAGGAATTCTAGAGGCAGGGATAGACAAAGCAGCAGGGAGGTGGCTGTACTAACAACATGGCTTCATTCTTGAAAACAACTTCTCCCCAGTATGAACTGAACATGCGCGCGGCACAGCATATCAAATTCACGGTAACCACCTTACCTATACACGGCAGCACTGTTCAAGATAGTCAAGCTCTTTCTTCGTTAGGAACACCGATGGCGTGCTTATGCAATTTCTGGGCCAAGTTTAGCGATGTAATATGCTTCAATCAACGTTCTTTTCTGCTTCGTCTTGGCCTTTCTAACGTCTGACTCGTGGCTTAAGACGGGAATGCGTTAGCACTGATTACATTGTAGCGGAAGATTGCCACCCATGCCTGTAGGAGCACGTTGAGCATGTTCACGCATCCGATCATTCACACAGTGATTGGTTTGCCCTATGAATTCTTTTCCACATTTCGACGGAATACTACACAAAACACAGGTATCATACGTGCAAAACTTCGTGACATGCTTGGCATTGCATGCACTCCTTCGCGAACTGTGCGGTGAGACCGTCCTGCAAATTTTTTCAAGCTTGCAAGGTGTAGAACAAACCAACCTGCCACTAACAGTCTCCTCTCCTGCTGGATGGTCTTGCATTTTATGCACGCAATTCTTTTCTACCGCACAGGACAAGCACAAGACCAGCTTCGATTGGGTTGGATTGGTGCGGAAGCAGCGTCATTTTAGTCCTTGGACTATAAATAGCAACATGCACTTGTAATAGACGCACACAGCTGGCCGAATTCACAAAGCTTCTCATTTATGAGTACTTTCTTTTCTTGGCATTGGCTGGTCGCATTCGCTAAATAATACGTCCATCATGAGGAATGGCTGGAATTTGCTCTTACGAACAATTCGTGCGTGATACCTGTTTGCGTAAATAGAGGCCCAGAACTGCAAAAAAAAATGTTTATACGTTAAAAGCCGAGCGATGCGTTCACATTGCCTTCACATCGCAATATGTTCGAAGTTTGCAATAAAGGTATCTTGTGCTACGCGTTGAAAATTCCAGAAGTGTTATTCTTCACGCGGCAAATGCACTATAGAAAGTATAAGGAGTACACATACACAAACAGACAAAAGAAAAGAAAAACTATATTGGCCTGGACTCTGACGAGACCATGATGATACCTGTGCATGGTGGCGCTTCGACATTCCCTACTAAGTTTGGGGGAAAAATGAGTTTTACTAGTTTGGTTCCGTAATCCATATCATAGAGCTACATTGTATTTCAAACGATTCCTTTTTTTTATTTATGTACACACACACGCACACACACAAAGAGAGAGAGAGAGAGAATGGAAGAAGGAAAGGCAGGGAGGTTAACCAAACTGATAAAACACAATGTATACACAATGACGTATTCGAATCATGGAGGATACACGTCGAGAGAGAGAAGGAGAAACAACTTTATTCGTCAGAGTGGGGAGCTAGTTCATCGGCTCCTCAGGAAGGCTAGGTCGCCGCCAGGAGGAGTATTTGAAGCTTTGTTATAGCATACCTCAGACGTAGATTGGGCCCTAACGTAAACCGACATCCTTCATAATGGTTCCCAGAACAGCCCGCATTTCATCCCCTTATAAGTCCAAAGCGCTAAACCGACGATGCCACGCGCATAAAACGAAGTAAATTGCTCATTTCAGACACAGAACCACTGTGCGCATGGCGTGCAGTAAGGTCCAGGGGAGCCTAGAGGTTACGGTCACGAATCGACTGCGTCGACAGTTCGCCATGGTCCATCGAACATCGCATAGAAGTCGGGTCTTCAGGAAGATTGAAAAAAAAAATGGAACTTTTGTTTTATTTGATTTTTGTTTTCATTTCTGCTTCGATGCGAAATAACGATGCCCGACCACCTCGGCATGGATTCTGAGTGTGCATGTTTGAAGCAGTCGCGAAAAACGTGACCAACCGAGAAATGGACGGAGCACCTGTGAAGCGGAGAAAAGCCTCCCAAAGCTGAAAGGCAAGCGGATTGGGAAAAAGGGTTTAAGTGCCCCTCTTTCAAATGCGCACCCACCCCCCGGCGATCGTTGCTGTCTTTCTTTTTCTTTATTTCTTAGTCTCTTTCCTTTGAGCATTAACGGACCTCTGAAAAGCAGTTTATTTACTGCCCTCCTAGCAAAAAAAAAAAAAAAAAAAAAAACGTCAATGTGGCGTGTTGAATGGAATACGGGCAGGTTCTGCACCAAACTCTCGAGGTATTCTGTTGAGCGGAAAAAATTAAAAAAGAAACACTGATCGGGAAGGCTTAAATAAAGTGGATGCTAATACGTAACTGGTTTCCGTTCCTTCTTTATTTTCATTTGACAAATCCTTAACAGACTAAGTCTAACACTCCGTCTGCTTTCATTGCATCTCTTCAGCAGTCTGTATTATGCTCAAAGGAAAAACAAAATCGTACCATTGAATTCATATTTTATCCCCCCAAGCAAAAGCCGAATTTTCTCTTAACTTTTCTCTAGGGTGATCTGATTGCAAGATTTAGGCCGAGTCTTGCAGTTTCTTCGCTCCCGCCGGCCAAAGGTTTGCAATTCAGAAAACCGGCGACGTTGCCTAAATTCGTTCACTTCCCAGCGGCCTCGAATAGAAGTGCAAAGGCGGATAATTTGGCGAGGCAGCAACGAAGTAAACCCTTTTTCGAGAGGCCATCGACTCAATCTATGCGTCGAAGAAAATTACCTTATGCCTTTGCTAGGTTCAAACGTGAATAGGGCGCCCAGCGAAGGAGGGTCATCTACAATGGAAACAAACGTGCGATCTAATCAGGAATCACCACTATTCTTTAAATTGCGTCTGCCAAGCGCTAGCACGCAGCGTTCTGAATCTCTATTATGTGGGCCCGTAGACCTCAGGACCTTTAGCCGCACAGATGTACCATTTTGCGCGGGATATCTTTCGGAGCACTAACCTAGACCTTTTTGTTTTCGACAATGAAGGATTTCTATCTGGCACGGTGTGCACATCATTTGCTTTTCGGCACTACACCGCACGCAGACAGAGATAAGTTGTGCGAGTGTCTCGTCACAGCTGCGTGTGACCTATGTTGGTCCTCCGGTCAGTCCGCAAATGATAAGACTTGGCAAATGAGCCGCCGAGCCACGAGCGATGCAACATGGTCTGTTCGTGTCGTGGTAACCCAGGTGGTAGACTAACTGTATGTCCAGACACAATGAACGAAAATGAGGCATGCGGAAAACGCACGAGTCTAAAAACCGGGGCAATGTACATTCATGGGACGTAAAGTGCAGCTCAATTGCTGCGTCCGTTAGCGAAAATGCAATCAACTCACCAGTATCACAGGACCAAGTATGAACAGTTTATGTGAGCCGCACATCCAACAACAAAAAAAAAGTAGCGGTTATGCATGGCTATTATCATTATCGATTGCTAGAGATGTCATTCAGACGACTCTGTTTGACGCTGCTGTAGCACTGAGCCACTGAAGTACTCTTCTGCCACCTACGGTATGCGCAAAGCTTTGAACACGCTCCGGCTCCTCGTTTCGACTCGAAAGGAATGGGTGAAATTATGATGTACTTTTATTCAGGATGCTAATCTAGAAACCCCTCTCGTAAAGACTCCTGCCGCGTGATGGGGCATGCTAAGGGCGTCATTCCGACTACATAGAGGAGGCACATCTATAGGCGTCCTTACACCTTCTGTCGAGTCTTCGGGAATGTTAAACGTCCGAAAAATCTCTAGTGCTTCGAAGCCATTCCGAAACCGAGAAGTGCGTTCTAATTCTGAGTGACGTGTCTACACAGCGCGTTCCGAACTTAAGGCACTGCGTACTTCGGCCGTAAGCGTTTCACCTATTTTCCCAGTTTCATCATTCCGAAAATGTTTATAAGCACGGGGGCGCTTCGTCATGCACTGTGCGCAAACCCACCATCTACACTCTGCCTTTCTTTTGTACAGAGCAGTGACTTGTTTTAACGCCATTAAAATTATACTGGCAGTGTCAAATGGTCGAACTTATGAAAGGCCACCATTGAAGTACCGGGACGTTTTGCGCCACAGCGTTAGCTGTGGGATATGCGGGCTAGCATGACACTGAACGAGGGTGTTCGCACAGGGGCCGTTTGAAGAGATGCTTGCAGTGCCTTGTATAACCTCGCGAACTAAAACTCGCGTCATCCGTTACAATGAGAGACAGAGTGAGAAACATGTGTTTTATGCGTCTGCACACGCTTTAGAGCCTCAATCGCTACTCTAAAACCTGCTTTAAGTTTACGTGGCAGCTCATTAGAGTTGTTGAACCATGTACTTAATCTTTAGCAGCGCTGGTGGTGCTCTGTACAAAACGAAAGCGTTCTTAGTCTTTCTCGAACACACTGGCCAAACACTATAGTTACCTGTTACTGTGTGCGCCTGTGTGTGTTGTGTGTGTACTATGTATGAATGCGTCATTTCATATGTCACCTTCGTGATCTGGAGTAGCTTGTTAAGCATCTAGCAAGACAAACATAATCAACATCCATGAAATACAGTTTCTCACTCTGTCTAAATAGACGCACACATAGCACGCATTGCACTGCGCAGAGCGCATCAACTAGTTTATACGAGATTCGTGACAGATGCGTACAAGTTAAATGTATATGCGACGTTTAACAGAATGCGGTGTTAAAACGTACGGTCCCGTCTTGAAGGCCACTCAGCATGAATCAATGGCCAGAAGCAAGGGAAGAACAAACCAATAACACGGACTGAAGGATAGGCTGAAATAATATCTAAAGTCATAAAACCAGAAAGCTACCCCCACGTTATTTAAATTTTTTTCTTTTTTCTCGTTTTCGAATATAAATTCCTTCGCTCCTTCTTCACTAGATTTTACGACGACAACGTGACTTAGCTTGTTCTAAGCAGTGGTTTGTTTTACTGTATTACAACACTGCTTAACAGGCAAAGCACGCTTTACAGGAAGGTTAAATGTCCTCGTTCATGAACTTCGAAAATGTTCGTGATAACGACTTTAAGTTTTTCAATGCTCTTCGTGGTTTTAGTTTTCTTTGACCTACAGGACAAGAAGCATCCAGTGCTACTAAAGGTGCCAATCTCTCGTTCGAATTCTTAGCAATAAAAGAAAAAAAATAAGTATTACTCTCTGACTCTTGAAAGAAAGAAAGAAAGAAAGAAAGAAAGAAAGAAAGAAAGAAAGAAAGAAAGAAAGAAAGAAAACGTTCGAAGTACCTCAAAATAAAATTTAAATATGACGTCTGGGGAACATGTAAAGAAAGCCTGACCTGCGAGCGAACACCGTCTTCAGCATATTTTGGTCGAGATACCTAGAGATCTAGGTAATGTGATTGAATGAGCAATCAGTTGAGTGCGTGATCTTCCTCATAAGAATAAAAGATACAAAATTTGACACAGCGCAAGAAAAATAACGGGATCCGAGAGGGTCGGTATTCTTTTTTTGTTGTTGTTCTTAGTCCCAACTATAAGAAGAATATAGCCAATGAACCTATATAAAAATTAGGGGAAGTTAATTGTCTTATTTCATTGAAATGTCGAAATATCAAGATAAAGGCAAACGAATATCGGATGAAAAGATAACTTGGCGTGGGTGGGATCCTAATAGACAATTTCTGGATTACGCGTGCGCGTGTGGTGGTTTAACAAATAAGCTACCAGTGTGGACACGCTCCTGTCAAATTTCTTGGGTATTTGGTTACGTGTGCGAGGTTAGCCCTGGATTGACAAAGTTCCTTATAACGAATCTGTCAGTAAAACCGAGTGCAAATGTGAAAGTACGGGTAACACTTGCTTCTTCAGTCGTAGCACGATATAACAATAGCCTTGTATGACGTTAATTTTTTTAGAATGTAGTGCATAGGTTGGGTTAGGTTATGTTAGCATAGGTTAGGTTAGGTTACGTTACGTTAGGTTAGGTTGGTTTGGGTTGGATCGCGTTGGGTTCGGTTGGATTCAGACTGAGCTAGCTAAGACTGAGTTAAGTTACATTAGTGCACAGGTGCGCAATGAGGCGGCTTCATCAGTCTCAACTTTCACAACAAAACACAAATTTGTTGCTGATACCACAGAAGAAAGCGGGTGACATACGCTGGAGAAACGCGTGAACGGCAATTGACAATACAAAGCTGAGACACCAGCTGATGTAAACAAAAGTCAACGGACGCGGCTTCTAGCACAAGCACAACACGTCTTCGAGGCCGCAGGCGCGCCAGAGATAATAAGCGCGCAAGCACGAAGGCGCCCAGCGAACCAGTCCAGTCGCTGGCAAATAAAACTCGCACCGGACACCGCCAGTGTCTGGCCGATCACTGCAAGCAGATTTCAGGCGTAACTAGCCCGCTTTTACTCACTTGTACTCAATTCTGTCATTTCAAACAACAGCACAGTCTTTCATCTGCGTTTCCGCAAAAGAAACGCCTAAATGATTGGGCATAAAACACTAAAATATCGAAGCATGAATGCTGGTTGAAAGCGTCCATCCGTACAAACCGTGTATAAATGTCGTTCGCATGCATCAAACGCATGCGTAATGGCAAAAGTTCTTTGAATTCATCAAAACGTAGACAAAACAGATGTTATATGAAAACAAAAATGGAATCAGTGCAATATGACTAACAACGTCCCAAAGCTAGGTTGGCACCCTATAATACCACGTATGACTCGGTATTTTCGCATGGTCAAAAGCCCTTCAGGAGAGACACGACACCACACCTGCATAATATCCTAAGTGATGCCAACTATGCAAACTTTCTTTGTGCTTCGTGAGCTCCGGGTGGCGCGGACGCGCGATTAGGAAAATTTAAGCGGAACAGGCTTTTCTTTTTTATTCACATAGAACTTACCAAGTTCCTGGCTGCATTTTTCGTCTTTCTCCGACGACATACGTACATGCATCGCAAGCCGTAGCTACCTTGACTTCTAGCTAGTACGTTCAAAAGGTGACGCTGGCACGGAAGAATCGCGGACTGCAGTTGCAGCCGATGCACCTAGAGTTGCTCAGGTAACTCGCCTACTTTCCATGAGCCGATATAATAAGTTACGAATAAAGGTAAACATCAGAAGCTTAGTGTCATCACGCTGCCACCTTGTTTCTTGGAGACTTTCACAATATGAGTAAAAATACCTGCACGCTGACAATCCTAGAAAGGTTAGGTCCGCAAGAAACCAGCAGCCCCTGCACCTCATCAGTTGAATATCTCACGCGTAAATGCGCAAGCAATTGCTTGCGTGAGACGGCGCCAAGAAAAAAAAAAGGAAATAAGTAAATATATAAAGCAGACACGTGGCCAATCTAGCCCTGCCCGATGGTGGCAGCTTGCGCAATTTCTTGCCAAACTCCAAATTCTCTCAGACCTGCCCATCATTGAAGGACGGATATAGAGGCAGACGGCGGCGGCAGCCAACAAAGCTCTTACATCAGCAACCCGTCGCCAAAGTGCATCAACGCTTGCAAATTCGTACGAGCCGAGGGAAGCGCGGGCGCACCGGAAGCGCAAGGAACTCATTACGAAACGACACACGGGCTGCCGTCCGCTCCAATAAACCCGAGTGGTCGAACAAAGACAAGGAATCTCTAGGAAATTACGCTTTTCTTCGGACCGTTGGCGCTAGCAAATGGAGAGAGGAAGTTGTTTAATGGGCAATGGAGGGGATTAGCCTAGCGATCGGCTCGTGGTATGCTACTCCAGGTGAGATAACGAGGGGCGAAAGAAGTGGTGGGCGGAAGAAGCGCGCACATTTCCATGGTCTACGAGCACCCTGCAACTGGAGTTCCTCGGCAATGACTACAAGTATCCGAAGTGTGTCGTCAGTATGTGGGCAATGAGCCAGCGTTTGACAAATACTGCCCGCTTTGTTTACTTCTGAGGATGCGTTTGAGACAGGTCCGTGTGGCGGCCCCCACTTCGTCCATACGTCAACGCAATATATTTGTCGTATTTTTTTTAGTTGAAGTATGCAGGACCTACGTACATAGTGATACGGCATTTTTGATATCGCATTCATTCTTCATCGAAATGGGCAAGAGCCATTCCTGCTTCGGACAAAGGCTGTAAGTAGTACGCCTGCGGCTACACCATTTCACTTCCATGCAAAAACAAATAACAAATTTGCTTCAAAAAATAAATAAATATGATAATAAGTAGGTCACTTTAGCAAGCGCAAACACGTACACATACAAAAATAACAAAAAAATAGACGAAGCATTATTACGTCCAGTCACCTTCCAATCGATACACCCGATGTTATATTAAGCGTAAAAATTAACTGGCTGTTTTGGCTAGCATAACGTGAGACAGGGCAACAAGAAACATGAGCTGATTTCGTTCCAAAAGACTTTTCGTTCGTGAACGTGTTTTTACATTGGCCAGCCGCCTTCACTAATAATGACCAAAAGGTGGATTGGCTGCATTTCGCACTTAAGAACAATTTTATCGTAAAAGAAATGTGTGAATACTGTCCCAGAATATCTTCTTCCCGCGTGCACACGCTTCAAATAGGAATATCGTTTAGATACGCTGCCGGAAATTCATTTTCCCACTTTGTATAAGTTCTTGCGTCCCATCAATAAAATTCAGTTGATCGTTAGCGGTGTTTTTGTTTTCTTTCCGTCGTCCCTGCTTAACGTTGTGCCGGCTGAACCAACCGATATGCGCCAACTATCCCAGTAAAGTAATGATCAAAACGAAACAACTACGACTATCCCACGTCGAATGCTGCAGCAAGCTGGGGGGAGAACATCGTCGCCAGCTGCTCATACAGACGGTAACGCGAGACAGAGCACAGCAGGTCGAAGCCCGGCGACAGCGGCAGGCGCACTAGGATGGGGGCGCCATTCGCCATCGTCGTCGTCGCCAGGGAGGGCATCCCATCTCGCAACCGTGCCGATAATTGGGAGCGATGGAGGAGCGCGCGGGACTCTTTGGGCACGGCAAGTGGCACCTAGGCAACGGCGACAGCGACGACTGCGGACCGAGCCGTGCCTTTCGCCGGCTCTCTTCGATCGATTGGAGGCCCGAGAGGAGGGAGGTAAGTCCGCAACTCCCTCACCCTTTTCACTAGGTGGCACGGCATCGCCAAGTGCACAGCAAGGGCGCATAGCCTTACCTTCCCATGTATCTACATCGAATAACAAGATAAAAAAAAAGCAAGGGCACACGAGTGTTATGGCATGGAATGAAGAAACGAAGAAGTAAATAGAGGGGAGGTTAACCAAATCGTGACGGCAGGTTTCGCGCAGAAACTAGGGGACAATAACACGTGGAGACAGACACAAGGGTAAACATTCAACAGAATTTTATGCACATCATGTCGTGTCCGTATCCTAACCAAGTAGACGTCATATCGTGTCTGTATACATATCGTCACGGCGCAACGAAGATATGAGACGAGGACATATACAACAAGAACAGCGTGTTTTAGTAGTTGAGCCCAGGGATGATTTCTTTCTCTTCTAATCTCCGCTAGGCCGAAGCACAAGACGACGCCTACTAAAACTCCGATCGGTGTCTGTGTCACCGACGTAGAAGAGATGCAGCAATATAAACTTCCTTCTGGCCACGAACAACATTATTCCGGAAATGTGCACTTGTGTCGGTCACTTCAGCTTCTATCGTCCGCTATAACTTATTCGCAAAACGTGCCGTCATGGAATACAGATACCGACTTGTCTAAACCAGCACCCATTAATACAAGTTAACCAAGCCCGTGTCCGGTTTGCTACCTTAAACTTGGAGAACGAAAAGGGGGAAAGATGATAAAAAGGGGAAAAACACATCGGAAGAAGAAGAAGAAAAGAAAAGAGGCAGTCGGTGTGGACACAACCGCAGATGAACGTTCACTGAAAGACTAACGCTTCTCTTTTCGTTAGGTCGAAACAAGTTGGTCTAGACAGATGTCGAGCTGACCAAGACAAATCCGACGGCATTCACGTGTATCTCGGCACGCGGTTCGGGCGAATCGACCCACCCCGTTGACCGAACTCGCGTCGAGGCCCGCTCAGCTTACTTAACCCGATAGCTTTACCATGAACCTCTCGACCGGATTTCGGCTTGACAAGCCGAAAGGACACGACTTTAATAAGTTAACTTAGAAGTAGGCGGTCGCGCAGTTCGGTAGCCTTCAAAAAAGCGCAATAACGCCTTTGTGACCTTGTGCATACAAGCAGGAGTAATTCGGCATCTGTCCTAAAGATCTTCACTTCCGAAAGCGCTTGGTCATATACGTGGCTGAGACTAGCTTGCAGAACACATTGTTGAGCTTCGAAGAACGGGCAGCGGCACAGACGATGCGATGTTTTCTCGTTTGGTCCCACCCGTAAGAACCGCTGGCGTGTGTTAACGTCAAAAAGTGTGACAGTCTCGCAGCGCGCGTTCGTAGACTTGAGAGACTAACGTCTAAGGCAGGATTTTTAAACGAAGCAGTGTCGGCGTCAATAGTTGACGTTAGTCGGCGTCAAAAGCCTCAGCACGCAGTCTGGTACTCATTTCGTCAAACCAGTATACCAGCATAAGCCAACAACTTAATGTCGTACTGTTTTATGCGCTGCGGTCAAAAACTCCTGCGTAATTCAAACTTTTTTTCTCAGGTCCCGCACTCCTTAAACATTTGACGCAGACTGTGCGTGCTGTCAAATTAGGCGCACGCACGCCCATGCACACACACACACACGCAAATGATCCAAATATGTTAATTTTAGTCAGGAGATTGAAGAGAAATCTCGTCAATGCAAAAACAAAACATATGCATAACTCACGTATTGATATGCAGTACGTGTGCCTTGATCACAAGAGCGGCAAAATGCACAGCAACCACCTTTATACATGTATACGCAGTGAATGACGTAACATCTACGCATAAACAGGCGAAGGGCCCCCTCCTTCAATATATTCTTCACTGCTGCATTCATATATCAGGGGGACATATACGAGTGCCCGACTGTAGAAACACTGCGCCTTGCGTAAGTTTCGTGGTTGATCTCTGAACTTATTTCTCCTCTCTATTTTACAGCGCAGCTCTTCGGCGCTCTCTCCTATCCTGCGTTGAGCGTCGGCGTGCCTCGGAGTCCCTCGTAGCCGAGCGAACGAGCGCAGCGAATCATGAAAGAGCGAACTCGGAGCGCAGTGGGTGACGAAAGACTGCGATAGCGAACAGAGCGCCGTAAGGAAAGCGGAGGAGGAGGGTATGGTGAATTGGTGAGAAGGAAAGCGCAGTGCCGCGCAGGACAGGCTCTGCGGGAACGATAGCTACGAGATTGCGCCAGAGCAGCACGCGCCAACATATGAAAACAAAGCGCTGCATGAGCAGAGGTCTGTCTGCAGCGGCTGCTGTGAATCGCGCATCCACGCGTCACCCCCGCGATACCTCTCGCGACCTCCGATTAGCGAGGTAGTCTGGCCACACTTCGCTCCGTTTGCAACGTGCCGCACGAGACAGATTGTTCGCGCCAGCAAATATATCGCGAAGTGAAAACACGCGCAATGCTGCGCTCAAATTTCCCATTGCGGAGTATCGTAATCATCGGCGAACTTTTTCGCTGTACCATCCCCATCACCACATGTAATAATCTAGTTAACCTCCCTCCCTTTCCTGCCTTGCATTTCTCTCTTATTTTTTGCATTGGCGAGTGTGCGTTTTCTTCTAACCCTGCGCAAGCACTGCGCGCCTGCCATGCGGTAGTCGTCATGAGGGGGCACCGACAATCTCCCCCACCACTATATGGAAATAAGCAAATCAGATAACGAAGATCAGGCAGTTACAGGCGTTAGCTCATGGACGAGAACTTCGCTGAACCCTACTGCAAGGTCTGCAGGCAGAGGACCTCCATGCTTTAATTTCTGTAAACAACTATACCACCAGGGCAAGTTTCACGAAGAAAAAAAAAGACATAGAGGACCACGAAGCGTTTGGGCTAACATCTCCGGCGCGTAGTTTGACAACACTTTGCCCGAATACTTGCCGTAGGCTGAAGCTCTGTCTAAATGCTAACAAATCAAGACGCACAAATTGCAAAATCACGCCTATACAGTGTGTCCCAGCTAACGTTAGCCAAGCACTTAAAAATAAAATGTAGAACATACGAACTCAGCTGAATGCCTCTCGCGGCGGCCACGTGGAAGTGGCGAGGCATCGGTATTGGGGTTCGTCAGCGCAACCTGCGAGCTGCCTATGAAGCGCGAAGCCAATGCAGTGTGCAGCAGCATTGAGGAGGAGGACAACAGCAGTGAGCAGAGTTGATCGTTCGGAGCAGCGCTTGGGACCGCTGGTGTCGCGGCGCGGCGCGCATGTTTCGCGTGCTTTCTTTATAACGCGGAACAAAAAAATTACGCGAGACATAGCGCACAGAAAACAACTGAACCGAGCGTTTTAAAACACAATTGTTACTTTGCTGTCAAAAATCGCGCCCTCAATTCAGTAATGAAAAAGTTAGTTCATTAATCTCATCTAATTACCAGTAGTCGAAAAAAAAAATTAGTTGGATTATGAAAAAAAAATCATCCTGGTGCGGTACACGTCAGTTTTGACAGAATAACATTGGTTGTGTCCTCGTATATTGTAGATTTTATTTTTAAGAGCTTGGCTAATGTTAGCTGGGACACCCTCTACAGCGTGTGCACGGTTATCCGTTCTCTCGGCCTAACGTGTGAGGTGTTAGACAGGTGAAAGGAAGCAAGCACGACGACATCGCCTTCCGCTTTACCTTTATCGTGATTGGTCTTCACGTGGTGTCCCTGCAAAAAGTAAGTAAAGAAACGATGCCCACAAAATATACCCCAAGTCATGTTGCCAAGAGTTGAAGGAGCGCTCGTCTGGTCAGGTTCCATAGAAGTAATATAACTGCCACCACTGACTAAGTGACAACTTATCGACGCTTTCGAACCCAATCGGGGCGGGGCCTTCTTGAAAAGTCAATGGACACGAAGTTTCTATTATTTTAAATGCGAACGACGCTCCTGTGATGTTCTCACGTGCTTGAATTGACGGCAATTTTGTACCCATGCAGCGTATTCGACAAAGGCGAAGTGCAGTCTCGGAAATGTCTTCTTTCTTTAACTAGGTAAATGACCAAAATTACTTCCGTGACTACCCTTAGGAGCGTTTATCGGGATAATATACACACTGTTGCGATGCGCTGATACCTGCCTTTTAAAAAAACTCCTTCACTTCCACTCCACGAGTATACACTGTGCCAAAAAAATGAGACCCGCAATTCCAGTAACTCTGCTTGCAGTGCTGCTCGCAGCCAAGTTCAGCTCTTGCCAGTGGCGCGCCAAGCGTGAATTGCGTCGGTGGCCGCGGACAACAACGCATCAAGAAAATGAGGCGGACACTTCTAACGCGATCAGGGTCCACGGTTGTCTCATCCCGGAAAACGTTGTTCGACACGCGCGGAAACAAGACGCCGCACATAATAGACAGGCATCCTACGACGGACAGCGTCAAGGTTGATTGGACACAAAGGGAAACAAAAGGACAACGAGAAGAGGTAGCGGGTGGGGCTACGCGGGGCTCTTGTCGTGAGCCCAGCGACATCCCGGTGTCTTTCTGGACGACAGCCGAGAGGCAGCTCGGCTTGTAAGGAGAGAGATGGGACCGGGGGGAGGGGGCGGCGTTGAAGACCGAATGCCGGCATTCGAGCCTCGATTTTTCCGAAAGGAGACGCTTCCCCTGGGAACTGCGGCACGGAATGACTCAGCGCAATTCCGTGGAGTGCTCACGTGCGCGCCTCGGATAAGTCTTAAGGGTGCAACAACTTGGAGAGGAAGAAGGTGGGGACAACGCGAACAGGTAAAGAAGTAAGAGAACGAAAGAAAGAGTATGGGCAAGACGGAGGAAGATTAAAGACGAGAGAGTGAAAAGTAAGGAAACAACGTTCAAGCAGAAAGAAAGAAAAGTAGAGAGAGAGAGAGAGGGGGGGAAAGGCATGGAATCGACTTTAACGTCCGTCGTCAATGGTTCGACCTCTGGTTTGTTGCGAACGGCTCCAGGCGCGGGAAGTCGGCTGTGGGTGAGAGAAAGTTTAAAGGCAGCGCCCGAGAGAGAGACGCATTGACTTACGAATGTGATGAGCGCTGCACCATGCGCTCAGAGACTGGGGCTCGATCATTTCTCTCTTCGCAGTCAAGTCAATTCATTTTAGCTTCAAGAAACAAGACAAAAGAAAACAGAGCAACAGTGCCGTAGGAGCGGGAAAGAAAAGGGGCGCCATGCTGTCCCCGTCTTCGATATAAAGCTCACCGTCGCGGCGCGCAGATGTAGCGACCCGGCCATTGGAAAACACATCCGCCTTGTCTTTTCAACGCAGCCCTTGCACTCCGCATCCCCAGTCCTTTCCTTCGGTGCCCACCTTTCTTCTCCTTCCTGTTCCTTTTTGCGTTCCGATGTCAGAGGAACCGAAACTGTGCTCATACTCTCCAATTCCGTGCACGGCAGCGAAAGACTAGGTCTCGCTTCAGCCTATCAGAAACGAGAATCCGGCTCCATGTGTAATAAGAAAAGAAGGGGAGCGTGTCGATTGTGCGCCGTTAATCCTTTCGTGATCCTTCCTATCAGCCGGCGTCACTCGCAAGGAGATTAGAGGCGGCAAATGAACGAGGCCCTTTTCTCTCCGGTTCTCGTTTCTGATTAATTGACGAGCACCGTAGCTCGAGCTTTGCTGCACGCAGTTTGTGAGACAACGCACGAGTCAAGATAGAAAAGAGGGAAGGAGTTGGTCCCGTCGTCAGCCGAATTCGTACCATACCAACTGGCCTTCTTGCTTTGTGTCTATTCCAGTAATTTCCTTTCTAGGTTTTCTTTCTTTCTGCCTGGACCGCGGCCCTAAGTCCTAAAATTTATCTTTCATCCGGTCATTGTAACGTGTTGCCAAAGCGGGTGGCTCGATAAATGCGCGCGCTTTAGGATGGGATGATTTTTTTTATCCCTTCGCTGAGAAGTAATCGAGAAGAATGCGGAGAAATTCGGCGACACCATCACGAAATCGTTAAGGCAGAATAGCGCGGCGCTCTTACGTATAATTCCAGGAGAAGTGTGACGGCTTTTCTTTTTTTTTTTTCCATAGGCTTCGTAAACTTTCAGCAGATGGAAAACGAAAACGTTAGCGCTTTCTCCTCCTCTCCTCGCTAGCACAGACAGTACTAAACGAGAGCCAGTGCCAAAATGCGCGGCACGTACTAAGTGATTCGGCTTGGCAAAAGCTCTTGATCTCTAATGGCAAGAGAGAGGTAGAGAGAGAGCGCAAGGAGAGGAAAGGCTGAGAGGTCCACCAGACGAGCGCCTGGTTTGCTACCCTACAATGGGGTAAGGAAAAGGGAAAGGGTGAATGGAAAGAGGAAAAGAGGCAGAGATTGAGCCCTGATTGCACGTGGCATGATGATCAGGGACGCTATAAGCGGTCTCCTAAACCGGTGCACTTCAAGTAGTCCACTAGTGCGATGATGTCTAATGTTTTGTATTCGCCAAGGCATCTGCTTACTTCCTTAGGTGGTAATTTATTTAACCGCCTAGTCACGAGTCAGAAGAACCACCTAAAACTGCGACTCAGAACAACTATGCTAAGCAACCAACCTCAAAACAACCACTACACGAAAGTCACACAGTGTCACAGCCGGCAGGTCGATATTATACAAACACCTATAAGAAAGCAGGCCAACGATACAAATATCGAAGCTCAAGTTAAAAAAAAAAAAACATTGGGAAAGCAGCGCAAGGCTTCACGTCTACGTTTAAACACCCCGTTTTTCAGTCCGTTTGTTCAATGCGAGACCCTGAAGACTTCTTTCTGTCATCCAATTTCATTCGCGGGGGCCAAATCCGCCAGATACTTTCGACTACTCACTTAAGCAAACGAATATAGCTCTAATCGCTAAAAGGCAGACCCCGGCTCAAGGAACCAAAAAGTGTTGTAAGTATATGCAAAGAAGCGGGTTTTTGAATTATATACAAAGAAGAAGAATAAAATAACGCGACACATATAGATTTTAAAAAATGATGAGAAGAAGATACGCGGTCGTTGACCACGGAGCGGTATTGAGCATCTCCTAATTAAGTTCAGCCCGGCCACCCCGGACTTGAGTTACGTAATACGGACACATTGGAACCCCGTAGGTAGATTCATATGCACGACACGTCGAACTGTCGACGATCCGTAGCGTCGGCCACTTTGCCAATGTGCTGACTTCCTTCACATGATTTTGTATTTGGCTCACGTGCGTACCCTCGGCATCGTGCATGAGATGGGAACTAGAAAAAAAAATCTCATGAGACTATTAGTAAACATAAAGCAATTTTTGTTCAATGTTCAAGCACACCCGCCATAAAATTATGAAAGCGCGTACTGTCCACTCGGATAGCGCGTGCTTTAATATCTCTTCGGAGAGACAGATTCGTCCAGCAGAGGTGATCATTCGGGTGGTTCACTTCGGTACACGTGCGGCCATCAAAACTATTAGCGATAATGAGATGGCGCGTCATTCTTAGCGTTGATGTCTACGACGCCTTCAGCAGGAAAGCGCGCATTCTTCGTCATTTTTTATGATGGCGAAGAACGCCTCTGTAGAACATTGTAGCACAAGGTACTCAATAAAGTAAACCAAAGGATACCTGATAGAGAATGTTAATCAGAACACGCCAACAAAAGGCTATCTCTAACTGTTCGAGCCTATGAACACGTATTTCATGTGCAAATCACACTCTAAAAAGTTACTGCTTTCCTTGGCGAGCTGTTTCGCTACCTTTCCCAATAGCGCTGGCCAGCTGTGTGGGAAAGCTAATGGAAAAGATGATCCTTGCCCGCTTGGAGTGGTACCTGGAACACTACAACCTGCTACCAAATTGCACGGCTGGTTTTCGTCGAGATCGCTCATCGGCAGACAGTGTTGTTGATCTCACTACCTATGTCCAGCATCAAAAGTCACGCAAAATATTATCTGCAGCTTTGTTCTTGGATGTCAAGGGGGCACACGATAACGTATCTTCTGATTCTATCCTGGATGCTCTTGAGATGGTTGGCTTAGGTAGCCGAGTTTTCCAATGGATTTCTCATTACCTTTTTATGAGATCTTTCGTTGTGTGTACCGGCGATGGTAAAACCGCACGACACTACACCTACCGAGGTGTTCCTCAAGGCGGTGTACTAAGCCCTACCCTGTTTAACCTCACACTCATTGTTCTCGTTGATCATCTGCCAGCAGCGATCAAGATATCAATGTACGCAGACGACATATATATATGGACTTCAGGCGTGACACGTCCTCAGATACGTGCAAGACTTCAAAAATATGCTACTCTGACAGATAAATACCTCCGCAACCAAGGTCTTGAAATCTCGTCAGACAAATGTGCCTGATGGTATTCACTTTCAAACCAATGACACCCTATGCCATCTCAATAAATGGCCAGATAATTTCTTACGAGAAAACTCACAGATTTCTTGAAATAATCATTGATAGAAATCTCTCATGACCAAATGTGACCACACGTGACCTACTTGAAACAGTGTCGGACAGCAATCTCCCAGCTTTTCAAGTTTCTGGGCGGAAAGACTTGGGGAATATCAGTGCATGCAATGCTGGAATTGTACAGGATTCTTTTTCTGGGCTTCTTGACATAGAGTTTGTCCGCACTGACCAACACTTGCCAGACAAATCTTCGTGCTCTACAGGCTATTCAAGCTCGTGCTCTCAGGGTTTGTCTTGGTTTGCCGAAATGCACATCGACAGCAGCGACTATTGTGACCAACCCATACAAGCACGCATTGCGGTGGAAGTGTTAAAAGTGCACATTAGGCACGTTTCCCGTGCCCGTTCCCACGATCTGGCGACACTACCGTCAGAAAGGCCGCAGGCATCATTTTGTACTACGGCTTCGGATTATTACAGCTGACTTCCATCAGGCTTCACCCCCGCAACTAAGCAATCGATTCCTCCATGGTGTCTGGCTCGACCTGCAGTGCACCTCACCGTACCAGGAATCGGGAAAAAATCTGAGCTGTCATCACCTGCTCTTTAACAACTAACTTTGCTCCTTTTGCACGAGAGGTACGCCCACCACGTACATATTTATACTGATGGATCGGCAACTCTCCAGTGTTCCTCTGGAGCCATGGTTTTCCCAGCGAAAGCCACCACCATCAGTTTCAAGACATGTCACCCAACGACACCGATGGCTGCAGAACTTGCAGCTCTTCGGGCTGCACTTCGTCTCGTCAGCCAAGAACAACCTCGAAGATGGTCAATGTTCAGTGATTCGAAGGCAGCACTGCAGTCTTTGCTATCAACCCTGCGGCGTGGACCACACGAACAACTGGTATTCGAGATTAGAGAACTAATCCCTACCTTGACTGAGAAAGGACACCACGTGACGTTTCAGTGGCTTCCAAGTCACTGCGGCGTCATAGGGAACGAACATGCCGATAACGCTGCTCGGTCGGCTCTTCAACGCGAAGAGGAGCCGATATCATTATCAAGGACAGATGCCACTAGAAAACTTCGAATGCTCAGCCGTGATATCACATTCTCCTTGTGGAATGCAGGAAGTTTTCAAAACAACCGGGTGCATAACCTAGACTCTTCTCTACGCCTTTGCATTCCAGCTGGAGTCTGCCGTCGCGAAGCTATCCTGCTTTGTCGAATATGGCTAGGGGTGGCGTTCACCAAGTCTTTTGCTTTCGGAATCGGATGGGCCGACAACGCCTCGTGTGATAACGGTGGTAACGAGGAGACTCTTCAACACCTTCTCTGTGACTGCCCTCTCTAGAATTTACAGAGACGATCGCTCGCAAACGCGATAGCACGCTTTGACCGAAGATCTCTAACAGAGGAACTTATTTTAGAATGCCGCCATCACAAGCCGTCGCAGCAGAGGGCTACGAGGGCACTGTTGCAGTTTTTAAGGGCAACAGATTAGACAAGCGGTTGTAGCATGAACAGATGTTCATAGTGCTGCAATGCAAGCGCTACTGTGCTGTGCGGTGACAGTATCCGGCGACAGTGACCGACTGTGATTGTATGTCTCTGATCCTTTCTTTCTTTCTCTCTACTTCGTTATCACTTTAGCTCCCCCTCCCTTCTTTCCCCAGTGTAGGGTAGCAAACCGGATCTTCCACTCTGGTTAACCTCCCTGCCTTTCCCCTTTCCTCTGTCTCTCTCTCTTTCTTTCGCAATCGCGAAACGAGTATTCCACGCATTGTGAGGACGCAGAAATATCATATAGCAAGCGGGAAACACATCCTCAATTAAAACCTCCACTCTTCGACATTTTTTCGTGTGGCAGCTTGCATAGCACCGCCTGCTAATAGCGGGTATGTGAGCACACATTGCATTGCGGAATGCAATTGTTTGATTGCATCCGTTGTTATGACTTGCTCAAATAAGTATATTTTATTAAATGTTTTCGTTTTAGCGTAGTACGCTAGAACTTGTTTCAGATAACAACACTTACTATTATAACTTGAATAATCAGCATCCAATGATTGCATAATAAATAAATTGCACTCGCTTATTTAAATACTCAGAAGACGCTTGAGCTTTCGCGGGAGAGCCAATTAGCTGAAAAGATACGAAATAAACGCTTTAAAATAAACGACGCGCGCCTAACCACTAAGCTAACGTTGCTTACGACTCTACTACTCCTGGTAAACATCCGACTAAAGCGCGAAGTACGCTAAAAACTTAAGGCTCTGGGCAATCATCTGCAGTCACTTAGGACAATACTTGGCGGCCTAGAACAGACAGCTTTCTGTGGAGTGAACGACTTCATTATAAGTGCGGGCATGTGCTAGAATTACTAGGGGCTATTTTATTCATTGACACGGCTTCGTCGGTCATGTCTCGTCTTTTTTGTGTTTTCGTTCTCTCGTGCATGTGTTAGTGTTTGCGCGTGCTATAGGCTCGTTTTGTTATCATTATTTGCTTTTCTTTCTTTTTAATTTATTTATATTTAAAGCGAATCCTTTTTGTATAGTTTAAACAATGTAGCGTACTGATTTCAACCTCTCTACTTAGGCTCCACTAAACCCTATGCCTACCCAACTGTGGTAACAATGAACATAAAAACATCGGGGCCCGAATTCGCAAAGCTTTTTGCTCGTGAGTGTTGCTTGCCACTGGCTGGCTACTTTCGCCAACATTATGTCCACCAACACGATTGGCTGGCATCTCTTCCAATAGTTCTCGCGTAATTAAATTTTGCGAACACGGGTTCAATTCTTGCTGTTCAGTACTAAATATACTTCGCTAAATGGCGTTACGAATTCAAGTATTTGAGAACTCCGTTGAGTTACTTTTGCCAGTGAGTACCAAGTATACACTCTGACGCACTTTAAATCATTTTCCCGTCAGCGTGCCAAAAGTGGTAGCAATCAAAATAGCCCAGAGCTAAACACACAGTCGCTCCCCACGTGTTACGCCAGGAACTCGATTTGGCAAACGGGGCACGCTCTACCCTCCGCTGCGAAAAAAAAAGAAGCACACACACAAAAGGGGAAAAAACAATTAAGAGAAAAAGCTGACACCGGACCGGCGCTCATAAACGAGCGCGGCGGGCGTATTGGCATGCAAGGGAAGGACTACCGAATCTACAAGGTCTGCGCAAACTTATTACAGCGCGCCTGCGCTCCGCAGCGAGAACGGGCTCTCGGTCGCTGCTCTTATACCGCTGCCGTTGCTGCGAAGCGCCGCTGGCACCGCCTTGCGCCGTCGTCGAAGCTATATAGTGCAGCAAAGGAATGGCCCGTAACACACCCCCCCCCTCTCCTCCTGCTTCGCCGACTCCCCCATTTCGGTGTTTTCAGACTGCCTCCTCTTAGCTAGACTGGCAGGTTAATATCGTTATTTCTGCTTTAATTCTTGTTATCCCCGCGAGATCTGCATCGCACCGCTGCTCGCGCGCGTGTGTGTGCGCGCGCATTTCTTTATGCAAATTAGCAGACATAAAGCTCGCCTCCTTGCCTATTCAATGTTTGTTCATTCTTTAATCCTACTTTGCCTTTTTTTTTTCCTGTTGTCTCCGCTCCTTAGCGCACAGCTATCCGGTAGACGCGGAAAACAAAAATAATTGAGAGGCAATTTCGTTATAGCGAGAACAAAATGTATACTGCAATATAAAGTGCGTGAGTAAGGGAGGTGGGATAGCGTCGGCAAGATGAGGAAGGTGGAATGGTTATCCAGGGTCACATTATCCCTAGAACTGCGGAAAAAAACGACGGAATGAAAAGGATGGAAGAAGAAAAACATGCCATCAAGGAGCGTTAGGAGATGGTAATGGCCACCCAGGAATGGAAAGGTTTCGGAAAACACGCAGTCCTTTACGATCAGCGCTGCGGAAACTTGATGTATGCTTCAGGTTTTCTTATATCTTTTTCTCTCCTACCCATATCTCCGTCTTTCCTTCTCTGTTTTTCCAGCCGAGGTTTTGCGACCTTGCACTCCTCAAAATACGACACTGAAAAGCGAACGCACACAAACAGATATCTAAGAACTGGACGAAACCCGCCAGTGAAAGAATGCGCCTTATTATTGGGGGCAGAACGAGGCGGCACGAGGGCACTTTGACGGGTTCAGTGAATTTTGTACCGTACTAAGAAAACGCTCATTTCCACTGGAACTATAACACATCAATATTGTTCGACTTGTAACCGTATTTAAGTACCATAATAGAAATGTAGTCACACGGGTTGCAAGGCGAATAGTATACGTATCATAATAACGCGTCATACTCTTTCGACAAAGCGATTTCGCAGCTAAAAGCAATCATATGATCCAGAGCGAAAGAGAGGGAGAGAGACAAGAAAGAGAGAGAGAGATAAAAGGATGCATGGAAAGGCAGGGAGGTTAACCAGAAGTAGTTCCAGTTGGCTACTTTGAGCGGGGAGAAGGTTTAAGGGGGATAAAAAGAGAAAGAGAGTGGAAGGGGAAAGAGAGAAAGTGAGACGAGCACAAATAAACCGCGTATACTATGGAGCGGTGGAAGGCGGCGTTCTTAAAGTCTATAATGAAGGCCCGTAGACCGCAGGAACCTTAGTAACACGAGTAAGGCCAGCGCGGATGTTCTTTGGAAACACTGACCTAAAGCTTTTAGTTCTGATAGTGGAAGATTGTACAACTAGTCCAGCACTCTGCACATCACTTGTCTCTGGGCACTATATCGCGGGCAAACACAGATAACGTGTGTGAGCGTCTCATCGCTGTTGCATGTGTCGCACGTGAGGCTGTTCGCCCCTCCATTAAGGAAGGCATAAGCGTTCATAAATGCAACGCCTAGGCACAGACGGTACAGCATGGTCTGTTCACGTCGTGGGAACCCAGTCGGTAGGTGCATCTGTATATCCGGAGATAACGAACGCAAACGACACATGATGGAAACGTTCAAGTCCCACAGAGGCAAAGTACATTCACGGGACATCAATCGCAGCCCAGCCGCAGCGTTTGTTCGCGAAAGCGGAATCAAGACACGTTGACCACTTTCATGTGCAGATCAGGCGGCTTCGTCGGCGTGGTCAGTCCTGCTGATGCTGCAATGTCCTGGAAGCTATTGAAAGATTATGTTGTGCCCCGTGTCATGGCTGCGATGATATATCTGTCGAATTTCTGAGACTAGTTGTTCATTGGGTACGCGGCGCATTAGGATTTGTATGTAATGAAGGAATGCCTTGGAGTCACCAAACATTGTCCATTATTGAGGTAGTTCCCAATTAACGAAATAAAGTGCAGCACGGAGTGCCGCAAGTTCTGCACCCGTCGATGCGGTCACACATGAATTTTTTAATTTGATTTCTTCAGATTTTGCCGGGATGATGACTGCAGCAGCAGAGCTGTTGAGTTTTACCGAACCATCTGTGTAGACATGTTGCCGGAATATCTGCACGTTGTGAATGGGTTCCTAAGTTGCTTGTTTCAAAGATTGCAACGGCGCTCCAGCTCTCTTTCTGATGCCTGTAATTGTCAATTGCACTTGCGGCCGGTGCAAACACCACAATGGGCCGGATAGTGGTGTACCGGGTGTGAAGTGTGATGGTAAGTAGGACTGATGTCTTACAATACTTCTGCCAAATGTTAAATGTGGCCTCTTTCCTGGCAAGCAAGTGAGATGGTGTGAGGTAATCCGAGTCAGGTGTCAGATGTGTGCTCTCAGGACATCTGTGGCAATGTAGACTGTCAAAAGTGCGTCTCTGGCAATGGCCACTGTTGAAATCGATGACGCAGTTTTTGGGTTGACCGAGACAAGTTCTAAGTGCTTGGGCTTGCACACTCTGGAGTCTGCGGATATTTGTAGTGCAGGTATTTCCTAGTACAGGTAAACTGTACCGCAGGAAGCCCAAAAATAGTGCTTTGCATAGTTGCAACATTGATGGTAGTTTGCGCCCCACGACTGCCCGCCGAGAAACGCGAGAAGGTCCGCAATGGCGGCCAAACGCTTTGCTGTGTAGGAGATGTGAGGGCACCAAGACAAGTCTCTATGAATGATGACGCCAAGAAATCGGTGCGTTCGTTTATATGGCGCAGTTTGGTCATTAATCCGCAAAGCATACAGGGCCATCGCTTAGCAAGTAAAAGCAACGAGTGCACATTTCTCAGGTGAAAGCTCCAGGCCTTGCCTTCTTAGGTATATTGACATAGCCGTTGAAGCTTACTGAAGTCGTGCGCGGACTTGTACACGTGCCACTCCTGAAGCCCATATGCAAATGTCGTCTGCCTATGTGGAAAGTTGTACGGTTTCCGGTAACGAACACCAGGTTGAATTGGGTAGGGCTGAGTACTCCGCCTTGCGGTATACACCACGACTGGTATGGCTATACGGCGTTGGCCGTCTTCAGTCAAAATAAAGAAAGTTCTTCCACTCAAATAGCTGCGTATCCAGCGAAAGGCGTGTACACCAATCCCTACAGCTTCTAAGGCGTCCAAAATTGCATGATAATCTACATTGTCGTACGCACTTTTAACACCAAGGAATAAAGCCGCGGTGATCCGTTTAAGATGTTTCTGGTGCTCTACATACGTTACGAGGTCAATAACGCTATCTATTGACAAGCGTCCGCGTCGAAAGCCAGCCATTACATCTGAATAGACGTTGTAAAATTCCAAGTACCAATCTAACCGTGTAAGAATCATTCTCTCCATTTGCCACCTGACACCGGGCGACGGGGGAGGAGAACGTAGAAGACAAAGAGAGAGCGAGGAAAGAAAGGCAGGGACGTCAACCAGACGAGCGTCCGGTTTGCTACCTTACACTGGGGGAAGAAAACCGGACGACAGAGAGGGGAAAGAGAGACTGAGGAAACACTGGGTGTGCACGCTGCACTGTGTGCAGCAAAGCGCCTTGACACGAAAGTACAAGCAAGTGCCCCGCCGATACATCGGGTTGCCGTCATTCTGCTGAGGATGCAGAAAGATAAGGGGATAGTAGAGAGAGAAACACACACACACGCACGCGATTACACCCGGTCACGATCACTGCATTCTATCAGCCCAGGATCACGAGTAGCCAGTTCAGCCTAATGCAGTCTGTGCAGGTCTGATGTCCTTGGGAATTGGAGCAGTGCCTTCGTCGCCCTCAACTGCGATAGCTTATGAAGTCGGCAGTCCAAAATGGTACCTTCCGATTATGAGCTGCGATCAAATCGAGCTAGTGCGGTTGAGAGTGCGGCCTTTGTGCACTGTAGAGAGGACAGTCAAACAGAGCTGCCCTCTGTCATTACGCGTGATGACTACGGTCGCTAAGGGACACAGAGGAAATAACCGCTTAGCCAACGTCAGCACCGTCAATATTTCAGTGACTGACTAAACGAGCGACAGATGATAGGCAAGCATCTCTGAGGACGGTCTCGAATATTATCAGACTTTTTTTTTTCTTTGTCCACACGATCAAGTACGTAATTGTCGCAGCTTGATCTTTTTACAGCTAAAAACGAAACTTAAACGGCATACGCGTCCGCCGTTCCGATGAGACTATAACATCTTGCTGGCGTTGCACAAGTAAAAGGCGACAGGCCCATAATGTGGACAAAAGTAAAGAAAGAAAGTAAGGCAGGCAGGGGTGGAGGTGTACTTCCACCCAGCGCTGACTGCCAAAAAACAAACATCTTCGAGCGCGATCAATTTCCTTCTTCTTCCCCTTAATCCAAATGAACACGAGTCACTCAAAAGCTCTTTCAACTCGCATTTATATCTTCAAACACACATCGCGAAGTATGCCTTCACAACTTACACAATGACTTCGGCAACCACTTGAAAAAGAAAAAAAAATAGTTCACAGAAAAACGAACTAGCCCAGAGAAAACCGAAAGGATCTTGCAGTCCTGCTCACATATACAAGTAAAAAGAAGGAGTGACACGCATTTCCAATATTCAGCCTTCGTCGTCTCTTTATATCTCTTTTTACCTCAAACTTGAGGACGCGAAAGGAGACGTGGGAGAAGGAGAGGGGGCAGGAGGCTGGGAGGAGGCTGGGAGGGAGGGTGTATATTGTAAGAGGTTCCGTTTTGAAGCGAGAACTCTGCCTCCTCTACGCTAACGGAAACCTAATCCATACAGATGACACGCTTCGGTAATTAAAACGAGGAAAATAAACGGAAATAAAGGAGAGGACGGGGAGACACTCGGCGGGACATCGAATTCTATCTCGTCCCGCTACAGATAACGGCGCGCATATCCGCTTAGTAATTTTTAACATCGAGCTGCCGAGCCACGGCGATCGATGGCTTCGAGCGAAGGCGGGTCACGGGGGCGAGGTGCAAGGGCGCGTCGAAGGGGCCGCCGGCTGCCCGGGCCCGATAAAGCGGCAGCCAGCGTGCCCTCCGCACTTAACCTCGCCCCTGTGCTTCCCTAGCAGGGACACATATTTTTGCTTTGGAAGCTGACAGGGTTCAATGCAGCTCGGATGCAAAGCGCGCCACGAACCAACAGAGACGTACACACGTGCAGTTACATCCTCGCGTAGTCAAATTCGTTTTAAAGTGTACTGTGAAACGAGAAGAATCAGGAGCGAGTGAAAACTTTATTCAAAATGTCCTGCGATTTGGTGCGAGGTGGGGCCATAAGCTCCCCATCCTAGGTGACGGCCTCGAGTCCTTGGACACGGCAGGCTTTCTCGGCGTGCCGGACGGCCCACAGTTGATCGCCGAGCTCGAAGCTGAGCAGGGCCACCTCCCATCGCGCCCCGCGCTTCCAGACTGCCATGTCTACTTAGTTCGCTGGGAACTCCTGCTGCCCGCTGAGCCAAGATGATTTTTAGGCACTCTAATGTGGGAGCCCGTTCTTTTACTCATTTTCTCTTGACCGTAACCCATGTAAAGAAGAACTCTGAGTGTCATTCTACTCTCGTCTGTGCCTTCCTTTACTTTCGCGTGCAACATCGCCCATGTTCGTTCTATTTGATTGTCCGGAATGCATGCCTGTCTATTCGTGCTTTCAGCTTTGCTTGTCCGGTGAAGAGTAGTAGCCGACGCCAATAAAGGATCGCGCCCTCGGGCTTAGCCGTGCAACGCCAAAGCCACTACGCCACCACGGCCGGCTGCCTGGAATGTCGAGTTGAGCATGAATGAGGGTTAATTTTGCGACAAGCTACATAATCTTGATCAAGAAAGCCGTACCCGCAACATCCGTATGACGCGTGCGGTTTTCTACAAATTAAGCTGCGGTATCATCACGATGTAGTATCTTTAATTATTGTCTCTCATTTAACTTCACTGCAATGACTGTGACCATTTTGTCAACGCTGTGTCATTCACCAATGCTTCCCACAATGTTCTGAAGTATTAGAAGCCCTACCCCCGTATTACCTCGAATTCAAAATACATCTGTAGCAGAGAACGCGCCCATTATCCTACACCATATGTGACCCCCGATCTCTCCTATACCCTTGCCAATCTCTCCTACACCCTCGCCCGGTGCCGACGACGGAACAGTTTCGATACTCATGCGCCACCACGTTGTAACACTGTGTTACATGTGCTCCTTTCTTCTTTTCCTCCCTCATCCCCCCTTCCCCCGTACAGGGTAGCAAACCGGACGTCTGTCTGGTTAACCTCCCTGCCTTTGCTTGTTTCTCTCCGTTTCTCTCATTCTCTCATTATGTTGTTGTTTTCTTTTCCTGACAGAGTTTTGTGCGTGACCTGCCTTCCCGTACAAACAAATACGCTGATGGTAGCTCTATTATTCAATAACGGAGCTGTGACGATCCTGATTGGCCTAATTGATCACTTTCCAAACACAGTTAAGTTGTTCGCGGACGACATATGCGTTTGGGCGTCCGGAGTGACACGCTTACAGCTGCGCGCGAGGTTCCAAAAAGCTGCCACTCAGACTACACTCTACCTCCGCAATCAAGGCCTGGAGATTTCATAGGATAAATATGCACTCGTGGCATTTACGCGTAAGCCCATGACGCACTACAGTGTATTAATCGGTGGGCAGGCGATACCATTTGTACGGTCTTACAAATTCGTGGGTGTCATAATTGACAGAGATATTTCATGGAGCTCCCATGTACCCGTATTGTACATGAAGAAGCGGTTTACAGGCATCTGTCACCTTCTCACGTCCTTCACTAGAAAGAACTGGAGAATGTCCACAAGCGTTATGCTGAAACTATACAAGGTACTTTTTATCGGCTTTTTGCGGTACAGCTTACCAGCATTAGCCAACGCAAGTAAAACATGCCTACGTACTATACAAAGTGTTCAGGCCCAGGTGCACCGAATTCGCCTAGGTCTTCCTTGAAGTGAGTCAACGGCGGCAACTATTGCAATCGCTAGAGACGACCTCATCAAGACCCGCATCACAGTGGAAGCACTAAGAATGCACGTAAGACACCTTGCCCGCACTCCTTGCCATCATCTATATCCTCTCTACCTGCGGAGAGACCACGTGCCTCGTTCTGCCGAACGGTATTCGCACATCGCGAGGCCCTACCACCTTGCTTCACACCTGCCGCGAGACCTTCGACTTCTCCTTGGTGTCTCATTCAACCAAAGAACAACCTGACAATACCTGGCATCAGGGAAAATGCTGGCGTCTGGGATAATGCAGACATGTCATCGCCGGCTCCCCCAAAACAGCTTACCTTACTCCTATTATATGAGAAGTACCGGTATTACACCCTCAGGACGGCTCCGTCCTGCCGAAGAGCTCTACCGCAGCTGTCGTCATTCCAGCAAAAGCCACGACTATCAAGTTGAAAACATCTCACTTGACATCGTCGATGCCAGCAGAACTCGCAGCGCTTTGAGTCGCACTACATTTTATTAATGACGAAGCAACACACAAATGGTCGATTTTCTACGACTCGAAGACGGCAGCACAGTGTTTATTTTCGGCCTTACGGCGCGGTCCGAATGAACAGTTGGTATTTAAAATCACAGAAGCCATACACCACCTGACTGAGAAATGACATGAAATAATGTTTCAGTGGCTACAGAGTCACTGTGGTATCATCGGCAATGAACGTGCCGATCAAGCTGCTCGTTCAGCCCATGCAGAAGACAACCGCTTATCGATCCCGCTGTCTAGTACAGATGCTGCAATACTTGCACGCCAATTGACTACGTCAGAGTGGAATAAACCACATTTTATGCACGCCCGTTTATGCAGCCTGGATTTAACCTTAAGCCTCCGACCTCCACCAAGACTCCCCCAGAGACACGCGACCCAATAGTGTAAGCTATGTTTGGGCATCGCGTTTACCAATACCTACGCGTTCCGCATACACTCTTAAACGAATGTACACTCTTCGGGGTGTATATTTTCCACACAACGACAGTCGTCATCTGCCTTGCTTACGTTTCCTTTCTTGAAAATGCTGCGCTCGATATTTCTTGTCGAGAATGCTCTGTCATGCTGATAACGCGCATGCCGTTCGTGACTTGGAAGTACTGGGCTCGCAGCGTTAAAGAAACGAAATGCCGGCAAGACAGATTACGATTATCGTTTTGTGGCAAGATACGACCCAAAGGGTGCAATTTTGTTTAAGAGGAAGCTTTAGCTCGTGTCAAGAGAAAAGTGTATAAATAGCTGTGTCTTACCAGTACTCACCTAAGGGGCAGAAACCTGGAGGCTTACGAGAGGGTTCTACTTAAATTGAGGACGACGCAACGAGCTAAGGAAAGAAGAATGATGGGCGTAACGTTAAGGGTTAAGAAAAGAGCAGATTGGGTGAGGGAACAAACGCGAGTTAATGACATCTTAGTTGAAATCAAGAAAAAGAAATGGGCATGGGCAGGACATGTAATGAGGAGGGAAGATAACCGATGGTCATTAAGGGTTACGGACTGGATTCCAAGGGAAGGGAAGCGTAGCAGGGGGCGGCAGAAAGTTAGGTGGGCGGATGAGATTAAGAAGTTTGCAGGGAGGACATGGCCACAATTAGTACATGACCGGAGAGAGAGAGAGAAATTTATTTACAGAAAGGCAGAGAGGTCGGCCTGAGCTATAACTTGCTCTGGCCTGCTACTCTACTCTGGGGAAAAGGGACGGGGAGGGAAAGGGCTGATGAATGATGATGGTATAAGGAAGAGATGCGTATAGACAAAGTCACAGAGTTGTGGTATCTCTAAAGGCGTGCGTCCAGCCCAGTGGCTTGGAGGAAAGCTACAGCGGCCCTTGTTACCAGGGCTACGCTGGTTGCATTAGGCCAAGGACCTAAAAGAAACTCGTCCGATAGCGGTCTCTCATGGATGTTTGCTATGGAAGAGACAAGTTGCTGTCGTTCTTGCGCGTACGCGGGACACACGCAAAATATATGTTCAAGTGTTTCTGGCACCTCACAGCATTCACAGTTTGGGCTAGTATCACTCGCACCTATCATATTTCTATAACGGTTGGTGAATGCGACACCAAGGCGAATCCGGTGCACCATGCTCGTGTGG
Organism: Dermacentor variabilis; assembly: GCF_050947875.1. Taxonomy (NCBI): domain Eukaryota; kingdom Metazoa; phylum Arthropoda; class Arachnida; order Ixodida; family Ixodidae; genus Dermacentor; species Dermacentor variabilis. The sequence continues at coordinate 67,239,613 of NC_134572.1, forward strand.
TTTCTATTAAACTTGTGAGGCATACGAAATCTCATTTCTTGGTCCCATTTGTGTAATCGCTTGTGTCGTCGATCTGGTTGGGCCCAGTGTTCCAACGTAGAGTTGCGGTTTACGCGACGAAGTAGGGCGTTTGTGTCTGTTCGTGAGAACGGAATGCGTACTTCACAAGCATTATCTAAAGCAGTTTTTGCTTCAGCGTCTGCCTGTTCGTTCCCTATCACGCCACAGTGTGATGGTATCCACTGAAAGGTGACATTGTGGCCATTTCTTGTTGCGTGGTCGAGATACTCTGTAATTTCTATAGCCATAGAATAATACGGGCCCCGTCTGAGGACACAGTCAATCGTTTGCAGAGCTGGCTTGCAATCGCAGAATATCGTCCATGCGTGAGGACGCTCCTCGGAGAGAAATCGAAGTGCTTCCCGGATAGCAACAAGTTCTGCGGCAGTTGATGTTGAGCTATGGTCTAGTTTAAACCGGCGAGCGATGATCATATGTGGAATGACGAAGGCTGCAGTGGAGGCATATGGCGTGACAGAGCCATCGGTATACACATTTACAGTATCTCCGTACTCTGTAGAAATGTGCAACAGGGTGAGTTGCCTGAGGCCAATAGATGCAACGAAAGACTTTTTAGTAATTCCAGGGATCTGCAATGTAACGACAGGTTTAGGCAGAACCCATGGGGGTGTTCTCGGAATACAGTCGGGAGAGAATCTCGTCGGCAAAACACTCTGATGCCGCGATATAGTCATTGAAAAGCTGGAACCTGGGTGTGTGGTAGGGAGCGATGACAGAGGATGGTGCCTGTGTCGGGTCAACACGCGGAGGTACATTCGAAGAGGCTCGCAGAGCAAGTACACCCGAATAGGACAAGCACGAGCTTCCGCTATTGTTCCATTGGTTGACGTGCATCGTGGGAGGCCCAAACATGTGCGCAATACTTGAGCTTGAATGCTCTCCAGCGCGCGCACACAACTAAGTCCCATGCTTGAGACCGCCGGCTTGCTGTACCGTACATACCCTACGAATAGTGCTCGGTACAATTGGAGTAATGACGACTCCGAGGGGCCCCATCTTGTTGCTTCCACGACGCGAAGGACGTGAACAAAACTCTTCAGCTTTGACTTCAGTGCGGCGACGTGTCTTGACCAAGATAATCCCCGGTCTATGACTAAGCCAAGGAATCTGTGGTGTGTAACCGTAGGTATCGCTACGCCGTCAACAATGATCGGATACCTGGTCATTCGTTTTCGCGTGAACGTAATCACAGAACATTTTTCAGTTGAGAGTCGGAAGCCTTGACGCCGAAGATACTTAGCTGTGATTGTCACTGCACGTTGAAGCCTAGCACGCATTTGGGGACGGGTGGCTCCAGATGCCCATATGCATATGTCGTCGGCATATGTGCTAATCTTTACCGTGCTAGGAAGTTCGGATGCAAGGCCAATCAATGCAACATTGAAAAGAGTTGGACTGAGAACTCCCCCTTGTGGAACACCTCGATGTATATGGTACTGTCCGGTGTCGCCATCACTTGTCGACATATACACCGTGCGGCCACTGAGGTAGCTAACAACCCATGTATATAGTCGGCCACCGATGTCTAAATCTTCCAGTGCATCAAGGATTGCATAATGGAGTACATTGTCGTATGCACCCTTAATATCCAGAAAGACAGCTCCAACTAACCGACGTCGACTTCTTTCCTGTTCAACAGTGGAGACCAAGTCGATAACTCCGTCAATCGAAGAACGGCCTCTTCTAAATCCGTGCATAAAATCAGGAAAGCAATTATTTCTCTCTAGAAACCATTCCAGTCTTGACAAAACCATTCTTTTCATAACTTTGCCGACGCAACTGGCTAAGGCGATCGGTCTGTAGGAGGAGAGCTCGTTGGGGCACTTTCCCGGTTTAAGCAGCGCTACAAAGCGACTGCATTTCCAACCATCTGGAACATTTCCTTTCTCCCACGTCGTATTATAAAAAGATAGGAGAAGACGTCGTGATTCGGTGCCAAGATGGCAGAGTGCAGCGTACGTGATTCCGTCTGGTCCTGGTGCCGAGGAGCGTCGAGAAACTGAAAGCGCAGCGTCAAGCTCTTGCATCGTAAACGGTACTTCGAGCCGCTCATCAGGTGACGGGGGTGCGATGGTGACAAGGGATGAAGTCACTGCATTAGATGCGTCCACAATCAGTTTACAGTAGTCCTCTGCTACCTCCAATTCGGTCCGGCGTTGATGTAGAGCCACCGCATGGAATGGGTGTCTTTGTTGTGGAGTTGCCTGGAGACTTCGTATGACCCGCCATATCTTAGATAGAGGCTATCTTGGATCTAGGGATCCACAGAAAGCCCTCCAACGCTGTCTGTCAAGCTTCTCCAGATGTCGAAGAACATGTCGTTGAGCTCGGCGACTGCTCGAAAGATCGGACGGCCTTTGCCCTGCAGTGGGCGTAACCAGGCTGATGATTATGATGATTATGATGACGATGATGACGACGACGACGACAACGATGATGATGATGATGATGATGATGATGATGATGATGATGATGATGATGATTAGCTCGTGCCCAACTCTGACGCGGCCTATTCAAATACATGTAAAATGGAAAAATGCTTTTCTTAGATAACCTCCGGACTGATTTTAATCAAATTTGTTGCATTTGAAAGAAAAAGTTGAGTTCTAGTGCATGCTCTAAGGGCAATTTTGATTTAGGGCCTGAATTTTTTTCAACAAGTTTTTAAAAAATTGACAATTCGAAAAAAAATAGAAGCACGAAGTTCGCAATTTAGTAGTTCTAGATCAAGAACAGATAGCCCGGTTCTGTAAACGGCATCCATTCGGTCAATTAAAGCGGACAAATTGGGTGCGTCAAGTTGCATCTTACGTGAATTAATTACGATGTGTACAAGGGTTCTACAAACGATCGATGTATTTGCGTATTAAAATTTTTTTTTCAGATTCATGTGCAATTAACCTATCAGTTTTCTCCACTTTAGATTTACTATTAGATGCAATTCACCCAATCGTGATATCATTTCTCATTGCTTAGTTAGATTTGTAAACTTCATAGTTTGGTTTTGTGAAAATTTGCGATTTCTCCCAATTTTTAATAAAGAATTGCCAACCTAAGTCAAGAATTTGAAACCAACAGTCACTAGATTTCAAGTTTTTCTTTTAAATGCATCAAACTTCGTAAAATTTGGTTAAGTGGTCGCGGAGAAAAACTAATTCTCCTTATACATGTATTTAAATAGGATCACCCGAGCTAAAGCTTGCTCTTAAGATTGTAAGGATGGCCGATACCGCAGCATGTGGCGATTGCGGCGACGCAGAAACGACTCGTCATGTTCTTTGCCAGTGCCCGCAGTACAGTGTGCAGGGACCGTCGCTTTCCGTTGTGCTGAACCAGTTGGACGACGAATGAAGAAAAAATTCTGAAACATCGGCACGACTTAACATCGCATCAGAAGGCCGCGCAAGCGCTACTGAGCTTCTCGAAGTACTTAGCGTGAAAGCTTCGGCGTGTTGGTGATTCAGTGGAAAATGGACACAGCGCAAGAAAGACAAGGACACGAGAGAGCGACACGCTGTGTGCGTCTCTCTCTCTCTCTCTCTCTCTCTCTCTCTCTCTCTCTCTCTCTCTCTCTCTCTCTCTCTGTGACGTTCCTTAAAAAAGAACAAACAAGAAAATAAAACAACAACTGAGCTCAGTGAGCGAAAACGGCGGCTTCGAGTGTCAAAGACACGACATGTTGTTGCATATAGGTTGCGACGGTTTGGAACGTCGGAAGCGTTGTTTATTTGCATATGTCCGTCATATCCAAGCAGATGTGCCTAAAAAAGCTCTTGCATGGCGTTCGGCAAAAGCCAAAAGAAAACGGATGTTTTACTGAAACGATGCTGCAAATCACGAAAAAAAAGAGAAAAACCTCGAGCAGAACGCAATTCCACGATAACAGTCGAGGTTAATGCGATTAGCATTCAAGCAATTTAGCAACAAATCGAATTGCTAAAGACGCACAGGAGACATGCCACATCAAGTCATTTGATGTACAAAGCATCCCGCATGCATCCCAAATGCGCCCGTACCTGAAATTATGTAAATGTGTAAACATGAAGTGACCCTTAACTACGAGCACGCCGTTGTGCAAAAGTAAACCCGCCCCCTTTCTTTAACCTCCCAACTACCAGCTTACATTGCTCGAATAAACGAACAGAGAGGAGGAGTAGGAGGATGAGGAAAACGTTGCTTGCTGCAGGCGGGCCTAGCCTTGCAAAAGTTACCGGCAATCGCTCCGCCTGAACACCACCTATCAACCGCAATACGGTCTGAAACACTTTGCAGAACAGCACCAGATTACAAAGGTAAGTTGACGGAGCCCCATATATCGCGCGATTCTCCGAACCATGACGAGCCGGAGACACAAGTTAGCATTTGTTATGTCCAGCATGTTCGCGCATGTTAATTTTTTTTTTCATTTGTCCATTTTTGCTTTGATTTCTCCTATTGACTTGATCACATTCACAGACAATGAATGATGCCAATGTTCGTGATATTCGACTGTCTCAATGTTTTCGTGCTCTTAGTTTTGCTTACTCTGCGAATAGGAGTAACCGGCGCCACTAGAGGAGCCAACTTTTCCTCCAACTACAAATCAGTAAGAACGCTGTTAGTAAACCACACACCAACGCCATCGCCTTCCTTTTATGAATCTTCACAAAACTCTATTCCTTCGTGTGTGGCCTAAAATTCTCACCGTCTTTCAATCTTCTAGCAAATCCACCCACACGCGCTCTTGCTTCAAGCTTCAGCAAAGTCGCTCAGCAATGTCGCTCAACCATCATCTTCCTCTGACTCCCTCCCGAAACTGGCCGCAAGCAGGAGACGCGCCTGCAACTCTGGTGACGCTTAGCCCGACTGTCGTCCTTTTGATAAAGCGCCAACCTCGGAATCGAGAGGTCTGAAGTTCGGCTGCTGGCTGGATCCGTACTTCAACATGTTCTTAGCTTTTATGTCTTATGTGACAACTGGTCATGCACAGCGTGTAGGTAGACTCTGCGAGCCAACGACAGGTCACGTGATACCTCTCATTTCCCCTTCCCCCAGCGCAGGGTAGCCAACCGGGCCCAGTCCCGGTTAACCTCCCTGCATTTGACTTATCCGTAGATTCGCATATTTGCAGAGTCGGTGACAGGTGTGCAGGTGCAATCGGCTCTCCACGAGTGCACATTGCTACATTAGCCGCTACGACGCCGGACAACGAGAAACATCGGTGCCCGCAGCGCGATCTGACTATAAACCGTTTACTAAACAAAATATTAGATGTCTGGAAAGGGTACAGAAGAAAGCCGTGTGATTCATATATTCAAAATTCTCTCGATATGATTCCTCCTCACAAATAATGCGTGATAATGGTATCGAAGTCCTTGAGCAGCGAAGGCAACACTTAAGAATTCGATTTCTTTCCATGCTTTTTAATGGAGACTTATCAATTAATCTCGCATCCTATCTGTCTAGTTCAACCACTAGGCTTACTCGACACCATTTTCCGAATTCACTAACACCTTATTTTGCACGGACCGATGTATTCAAGTATCCCTTTTGCCCGAACTATAACAGACTGGAATAACTCGTTGTTGCCTGTTTCAATTGACTGATTCATTAAACTACTGTTGTGTCTTACAACCCTGCTTGATTGAACAATGCATTGTATGATTGTTGTGTTTAACCACCCTGCTTGGATCTGAACTAGGTCTGCAGTATGAAATAAATAAAGAAAAACTAAATGGAGGAGGCGTATCTGTATTAGCGCCTAACGTGCTTGCGGAACGTTCTCTTATTATTTACACAATAGATGGCGTCCAAGAAACTGCGGCAATGACGTCATTGGTTTCCAGGATTTAGGCCATGACAACGGCCCCGAGTGCTTGTAGAACACCGTCGGAAGAGCTTCATCGCGAATCTAAATTTTTCTAACGCTTTCAACGCTACAAGCTTCAGGCAATTTTTTTATATATGAAGCACTGTCCGGCTTCCTATATACACTGCGACAAAGTTCTCGGTGCGCTTTATGTTGCTCATAGCCTCCGAAATTTTGGCATTCCGTTGTATTCATCTCTCTCTCTCTCGCTCTCTCTCTCTCTCTCTCTCTCTCTCTCTCTCTCTCTCTCTCTCATTGCCTCTTCTGCCCTGTTCGTGTTTTCTCTCTCCACTTCACAGCTATGTGCGAGACATGCCTTTAGGTCCATGTGGCGCGATACGCCGACATCAAAGCCGCAGGCAAAGTCAAAGAAGCCAGGTTCACACGCTACACTTGAGCGACTGTAATGCAGTAGTGTTATGTTAATTATCAACACTACTGCACTGCCTGCGGGAGGCTCGCGATACAAACCACACTTAAACCGTTGCGCGGCACACGTATCCTGCACTGGTGAAAGGATCGGTCGATCGAGTCACCCCCTTCGATAACACAATGCTCGGGATTGACTTAGTTTTGATCACACCATCTCCAGAATCGGTGCAGTTTTGATTACATGACCTCTGAGAGCGACTCAGTTTACTGTAGCACTGTCTGCGGGATGGGGCTATTTCACATACAGGGCGGCGTTTCTTCTGCGCCCAGCATAAACAGCGTTACACACTAGACGCGTCAGACACAAGCACGACAGATGCAACATGACCGGTGCAACACGCCGGACGCAGCACGCAGGAGGCAACGTGCAAGACACACCAGGTACAACAAGCCAACATGTCGCCCCGGGCACATTTAGAACACCGTCCGAAGAGCTTCATCGATAATCTAAACTTTGCTAACGCTTTCAACGCTAGAAGCATCAGGCAATTTTTTTAGAAAGCACTGTCCGGCTTCCTATAATACACTGCGACAAAGTTCCCAGTACGCATTGACTTGCTCATAGCTTCCGGCGTTTTGGCACTCCGTTGTCATGGCCGAGATCCTGGAAACCAATGACGTCATTGCCGCAGTTTCTTGGACGCGATATATTATTGAAATAATAAGAGAACTTTCCGAAAGCACGGTAGGCGCTAATCCTGAAACGGTCTCTTCCATTTAAAGTCAGATCGCGCTGCGGGCCCCGATGTTTGTCGTTGTCCGGCGCCGCAGCGGGTAATCTAGCAATGTGCACCCGTGGAGAACTGATTCCACCTGCACACCTGTCGCCGACTCGAAAAAATCTGCGACTGTACGGAAGCTAAACCCCTGTTGTTCTAACGGGTTAACGTGAATTTCCTCATGCCGGAGAGAAATCATGACGCTATAAGCGCCGATTGCTCTCCGACATGCCAAACACCTGACAGCGAGGCGCGAGGAAACCACTTTGTTTTCTTGTAACACTACTCTGCAAGCTCTGTAGGTCCTCCAAATATTTTCTGGGGATTTCTTGATGACGTTATTGCTTTCCCATTCAATTCTTCTGATGGACATAAATGAAAATTTCAGCGCACCCATACATGCAGACATCTTCAAAATGTATGTCGTACGGTCTACCAGAGGATTCTTAAACAGTTGATTTCTAGACATGTGTACGCTATATTCGACAGAAATGTGGAGATCCGCTTCCAAAGTATATCTGTAGATATTGTTACTAAAGTCTATAGACAGCGGGAGATTTTCTATTAGTTGTCAATCTATACTTCCATTCATCCGTCCAACAAACTTTCGGACAACGACAAACATCGGGGCCCGCAGCGCGATCTGACTTTAAATGGAAGTGACCGTTTCAGGATTAGCGCCTACCGTGCTTGCGGAAAGTTCTCTTATTATTTAAATTTCGGTCGTGATAGTATTTTTCGCCGTTGCAATCAGCGTAGAGCCTCGTAGAGGGCGCTATGTTCATTATCCGCTTGGGCATAAGACAGTGAAAGTGAGATTATGCGCTATCATGGCCGCTCAGTACGATAGATCGGGTAGAGATACGAAAGAGAAATCAGGGCCGCTAATGTGTTCATTGCGCGCCACATTTGAAGCCTTAGCACGCAGTAATAGTCTAATAGTACCTTTCTTATGTGCCCAGGTGTGAACAGGCAATGCTTATTCTACAACGGGCACGTTCATTACAGACTGACCCGCCGTGGTTGCTCAGTGGCTATGGTGTTGGGCTGCTGAGCACGAGGTCGCGGGATCGAATCCCGGCCACGGCGGCCGCATTTCGATGGGGGCGAAATGCGAAAACACCCGTGTGCTTAGATTTAGGTGCACGTTAAAGAACCCCAGGTGGTCAAAATTTCCGGAGTCCTCCACTACGGCGTGCCTCATAATCAGAAAGTGGTTTTGGCACGTAAACCTCTCCCCCCCCCCCCCCCCCAAGAAAAAAGGGTATTTGTATATTTTTAAATATCTGCATATTTTAAATCTTAGTAACCAGGGCCAAGAGGGCAGTCGAAGCCAGAGGGTTCCTGGACTTAGAAGCCTTCCCACCTCGGAATGATACCAAGCCTCGCTCGGTACAATGTTTCGAACAATAAGCGTTTCTTTCTCTCTCTATCTCTGGTACATGATAGTTGGAACACCCTGTATATGCTCATGAAGAAGAAGAAGAATTTTATTTATTCACTCAAGAAAATAAAATCACAGTAACAAGATATACAGAAGGAGGTCCCAAAGCGCAAGGCTGTAGGGCTGTATGATTTATATTATTCTGTTTCCGTATGTTTCTTGTTTGCGTGTATTCATTTTATTCATACTTATTCTTGCATTTTCTATAATTGTCGTTTTCCCCCTTCGTGTGCTTGTTTCTATAGATGTATACACGCCCATTCCACATGTAAAAAGAATAAAGAAAACTTCGAAATAGCTCTTTTTAGGGCACTTAAACATTTCCTTTGATTTGTAGTTTCTTGCGAACTCTTTTTAGATTAAGTGTTTCCTTTTATCACTACTAGAACAATATGCTCTTCATTCATTTGCGCGCATAATAGTGGTTTAATTACGCAGTGGGCATAGACCTCTATTAATTAATGCGGATGCTTATGAAGCGCTTGTTGTAGATATAGATATGGTTTGTTATTACTCGTTTTTTAATAAGCTTAGTATCTTTCTTTGTCTGTGTAATGAATAGTACTAAAAAGTTATATTATGGGATTTTACGTGTTAAAACCACGATCTGATTATGAGGCACGCCGTGGTGAAGGAGTCAGAAAATTTGGACCGCCTAAGCTTCTTCAATGTGCACCTAAATCTAGGTACACGGGTGTTCTCGCATTTCGCCCCCATCGAGATGCGGCCGCCGTGGCCGGGATTCAATCCCGCGACCTCGTGCTTAGCAGCCCAACACCACAGCCACTAAGCAAAATGAGTAGGGTTTGTGCGGGTATTAGGAGGGATTGGGGAAGCTTCCATATCTTAACCGTATACTGGGATAGTCGACTTTGACGTAGCGCACCTTCCCGTCCCCGAAGCAATCATTAAACAACAAACAAGCCGATGCAATTCAACTACGCCGTTCACGTCTCTCAGACAGGCATCTATGCAACGATACGCGAACCATTATCAAATTCGTATACGCGTACGCATAGGAGTGCAAGGTCGTCAGTTCCATGTTCCATGAGTGTCTTCCACGGTTAGCAGGGTATTGCGCTGACGGCAATGCTTCGAATATTCAGCATTGGTCAGAAGAATGCAGGCTGTTGCTTTAAACAGGAGAGGACAGAATGTGTGAGCGCTAGAATCTTCAATCAGACTATCCATGTAAGCATCCTGCGTTGTTAATACCTACAGCCTTGAAAAGTACAATGCAGAATACTTGTGGAGTTCTCTCTCTTTTTTTTATTTCTAGCAAGATTCCCCTTTTCAGAAATTTTGTGAGTGCGTGAGTGCTAAGGAGAGCTGCGGAAAATAAAAAGAAAACGGAAGATTTATGGATGTGCGACAATCAACACCTTGTAAACTCTCTATCGTTTCTTTGTACCAGCTTGCATTATAGTGGCTGGCGCATGGCTGCTGGTCGCTTAGATAAGGATGTTGACAATATATGCAGTGCAGAACAACGCAACGCTCGACAATGTACAAGGGTGATAAGCGATTGTTGAATAAATATTAAGATATTCTGTGGTGGTTTTTCAGTTCTAGTTGTATGTCCGCGTTGTATCTCATGTTGAGTAGCACGTGAAAAGAAAGTGAATGGGAAGCGGGGGGGGGGGGGAGGGGGGGAGTGCTGCAATATAGCTTGTCCCCCTCCGCCCAAAGGAAGAGTCCGGCGCGCACCTATGGTCAAATTTTCTTTCTTTTCACGTGTGCATCGATAGCGATTCGACAGTCATTCAGTTTATAGGTTGTAAACGGTCAGCATGCGCCCAACAACCCCTATAACGCGCTCAGATAGGGGGTGTGCTAACTGTACGCGGAAAACAGAAGGGTAGACCACTCGTTAACCGCCACAGCGTCCACCAAACGATATAACTGTTTTCTAAGCATGCTGACCATGCCTCTCTACGGCCGCTCTCTAAAGGTACCACGCGTTTTCCGAACCAACAAGCAAAAATGGCCAGAATCCACAAAAAAGAAAGTGCCCGAGAGTGGAGAGGCAAAATAACTGCGAGCGGAACAAGAAAGAAAATGACCGAAAACCCTATCACCCCTGGGGGGGAGTGAAACAATAAACACTATCTCGCGCGAGGCGCCCCAGACGCCGCAGACGCACAACACGTTTGCACTTCTCGGTCCGAGGCGACGGTGAGCGGCAGCCGACGTTCGGCAAATAAACCCAGCCTTCAACAACAGCCGGCCGACTTGGCACAACTCAAGCTGAAGGCAAATATTCCCGCTCGCCTAGCCCGTCAACCTACAAAGAAACATCCGTAAATACAAAGACAACTCGGGGGAAGGTGGGGGGGGGGGGGAGGGTACGCGGCAAAGAGGTGCGACCGGGACGGCTTCAATGCGGTTGTCGACTCGTCTTGTCAAAACAAGAAGCGAGCAGCCTCCCCGAAACGCCTGCAACAGCTTAAACGACGCCCCCGGGGCACGGCCAAGCACATTAGCGAGGTTTATTTGAAAGGCGCCGGCTATGCAGTTCGATGGATTTTGCCTTCCTACTTTTTTTCTCAGCAGCTTATATAATATAGCAGTAGGGGAACACCTACTATACACGAAACGCTGGAGGAAAAAAAAAAACTGCGTCCAGCCTTGTAATTGTTATTGGCGGACTTTCCAGAAGAGTCCGGTGGACAGGTTACACGAAGTACTGTTAAAGTACGCTGACTGTGACGCGTAGAGAAAGTAAAGCAAGCATGTGCGCCCTCCTAATGTTTACAGCCTAGCGCTTTTGCCGAAATTTATTAAAATGGTTTAACTCCGGCGAACAGTGCATAACTCGCCTTTTTCGTGGATGGCATCCGATATACGCTCGAATTCTTGCGGCCCAATGCTGTAGACGTAAAGTCACTCAGCTTCTCCAACCCTTAACGACGCGCACTTCATGCTCGGAAAGCTAACGACTTCTTTCCCCCAAGTGCAACTTCTTATCCCATATTTAAAATTGATTATCGAGAGCCCTCGTACAGCAAAATGGAGCATTTTCTGCCTGGATTGGGCGCCTCGCGGACGGCTTTTACGCTGGCACAGCTCGTAAGATCAGAGTCCAGTCAATCGTGACGTCACGGATATTAGCGAAGGCGGAATTTTCGAAAATGCGGTGCAAATTCTGGACAGTGCTGCAGTTACTCCCTCTTTAAGGAGTTTTACACTCTAAAGAAAGTTTACACCACTTGGGGTGTATATTTGCCACACAACAATAATCGTCACCTGTCTTGCCCGTATTTCCATTCTTGAAAACGCTGCGCGCGTTACTTTCCTGTCGAGAATGCTCTGTCATGCTGATAACGCGCATGCCGCTAGTGACTTGGAAGTACCGGGCTCGCAGCGTTAAAGAAAGGAAATACGAGCAAGACGGATGACGATTATTGTTGTGTGGGAAATATACACCCCGAAGGGTGCAACCGTTTTTAGAGTGTAGGCACTCCATTGTACTTGAAGTATCCCTATGTAGAAGTTTTCCTTTTCTATGCGGCAAAGCGTCCCTTTGTTTACAAGCGGACGGAGCTTGTATGTAGGCCAAAGCAAAAGTTAAAAAAAAAGAAAAGGTAAGGGAGTTTTGCTCAAATTGCAAAGAAATAGGAAGCACGGCAGCTTCAACAGGGTAAGTTTAGTGATCGTGCCTTGGCGATTTCTGCTCATAACATTCAATGCTGCATTTGAGAAATCGCGGAAGTGCGGTTCTGAAACCCGCTTGGCTGCGTTCCTCCAATGTACTACAAGCGACGGCGGTATCGAGTCCTCTGCGATGTCTGCCGCTGACGTTCGCCGCGAATGTCGCCCCCTCTCCCTCCCCCACCCCTTTCGCACAATTGTTTGCGAACCACACCACATTCGGCGCCAAGCACACGCATGAGCGGAATGTCTTCAGCTGACTTTCTTCTCTTAGTTTACGTTGTTCTTTTGCTCGGTCTTCCGTGGACCCTTTACGCCCGTGCACACTGTAGCCCCTAAAACCGCGAACCAGCGCGGAAGTAAGGCCCGGATGTTTGAAGGAGACGTTGCTGGTACTGCTACTCACATCTACGTATTTTTTTCCTCTCTGCCTTTCTGTAAATAAATTTCTCTCTCTTAAGGCGAAAGCATTATATGCCCCATGAAGAGGAAAATCGGGCATCCGTTGTCATTATTCGATGATACCAAAACACACGTGGCCAAGTGACGACGTCGGGTTCCCGGCGCTGGACCTGCAGCGGCTCACACTGCGAAGTCTTACGGTGAACACCCACGGCGTCGGACATGGCATACTCGCAAAATTGGATTAAGGTGGATTAAGGTTAGTACAAACTAGAGCAAGGTGGATTAACGTGGAGTTTTAATTTAAGGTGGTAACTTAGACAAGTCCTAATGCTTTCGCATTGAAATCACGTAAGAATATTTAGGCGACTATCAATTTTGATTCACTGAATAAATGATTAGTTTAACAATGAACTAGAAGGAGGAATCGAGGGTCCCGATTTATGCTAGTGCCAACTACATGAAACCAACAGATAATGAAGTCAAGGAAAGAATAGGGGAAATTAAATTATTAATATTTTCAATCGAAACGTATAAAGAATACATAAGCTAGGAGGACGGGAAAGCGAACGAAAAGACAACACGCAGACGCACGTGAATTACGCGTGTATTGTACACCTTTGGGTATTTATGTGTGCACAATATTTGACCCAGGGAACGTTAGCCAGCGCCACTCATGAATGGGAGGGGGGGATGAACGTCGTTTTGTCCGATGGCGTCCCGTGACCGATAGCTTAGTGCATGATTGGTTGGTTTATTGATTTCAAATTGCGTGGTTTAATGTCCCAAAAACAACACAGTGCGTTATGATGGACGAGGTAATGGAGGGCTTCAGACCGCAATGCCACAATCACCAATGCTAGACGTTTAGAATTGCGTGAACAAGGCAGCCGTCTACGGTTGTGCCACTTCGAACGCAGCTTCTCTGAATGATCAAACGGGACTGATTCCGATCCCGTTTTTCTTTTTTCTAGACGTCCGGTTTGGCGAGGTAGGAGGTGAAGCAATACGGAGAATCTTGTATAAGAGCACGAATTTGGTCTTTTGTAAAGTGTTCGGGCGATTGAAAAGATATACTCGGAGCGCATGGCTGACGGCGCTTCTTACGCCATTTGTGGGCGCTGGGAACACCGAGCTGATGCATTGTGGTATACAATAAAACCGAGAGCCTTTGTGATGCATTGTGACTGCATGTGGTCACCGAAGCGCTCACCGAGCGTTCTCCGGTGACGCAAAAAGCGCCGGTCGCCATGCGGCCTGTTGCGTTTCGCCTGCGACACGTGGTTTTGCCGGCGCGACTGCGGCGGGGCGGCAGACATTTTGGCCCGATCGTCGTCGCCGCAACGCTCATCGGCAGGTGTTTCCAGGCGCGACTGCGGCGATGCGACCGCAAAGGATCATCCTCTCATTACAGTCATTGTGCCCGACCGGCAGCGCTACGACAGGGTGCTACGAGATCGTGCTCGACATGGTGCTACGGCAGCGCTACGACAGGGTGCTACGAGATCGTGCTCGACATGGTGCTACGGCAGCGCTACGACAGTGTGCGTCACCATTAGCCCATTGTACATTCACGTGCTCGTCTTTTGAGGGGTTCCTTCTTGCCCTCAACTGCGAGAGTATAAAAACAGCTGCCCCCGGACGCCAAAAGGAGGGCTCCGATTTCTTCTGTTGAGTAAAGTGCTCTCCCGTCTCTCTTCTTCGGTCAACCTGACCGCCAACTCTTTGCGATGTTAAAATAAACAAGTTGTTTTGTTGTTACCAGTCGACTCTTGCTTTGCCGGGACCTTCGGATGCTTCCAGTTGTACCCCAGGCCGCCAGGCCAACGCTACCCTTGGGGCTTGCGACCCAGGTACAACCACGGGCGTCAGCGCCGAGTTCCCAACAGATCGTACTAGCGGTGCGATCCAAAACAGGCCAGTGCTTTTTAACTCTCGTAGCATGATAGGCTCCTGAAGCTGTGTGACCACGTAAAATTTAAAAAAATATATATTACTGGGCAGGCTGCGTCTGGGACGCAGCCCCAGTGGGGCACACGAAACGTCTTATGGCACTAGGATACTCGTACGACGCCGCCAAATACACAAGTAACTTTTTCCACGCATTGCAAAGCTTGCACGATTAACTTGTGATAGAGCTTGTAGCGGTCCTACGGTCTAATTTTGCAATCGTGCTTGCTCTTTGTTTGCACTGGACCCGCCGTGGTCAAACGTGGTGAACGGGAATTGGCATCCCACTGTCACAGAGCCTCCTCACGCTAGTTTCTGGACCCTGCAAGTCGAACGCGGGGGGAAGCCGTATCCCGAGCAATCGTGAAATTTCGGCAACAAACTGCAATTTTGTAAGGCCTTATAACAAACTGCACTCTCGTGAGCCTTATAACTCTTGATGAGCTCAGGTTTGAGTTTCGATAGACTACATCTCTATGCCACAGTGAGCTCTCTCAGTACCGCTCAAATCGACAAACGTACTGCGGAGCTACGTTTTTATGAACGCCGAGCGAGAGGCTAAATATAGCGCCGCTTGAGTCGTGCGTAGTGCGATAATGGCGCCATCTATGCACACGACGCAAGCATGATCGTGTAGGGGCTTTTTTCCTCTACACGACAATACCGATGTAAGGCGCGTGGATAGTGCGGTTGCAAAGATAGCGATATTAGCATTGTATATTTTCGTTACATAGATGTCACGCTAAATGCGGCCTTAGCAAGTGACACACTACGCCGACAGAAATAAAGACGCTTAACGTCAAAAAAGACTGAAAAAAACGTGGGGCGAAGAAAAACGGGCTTCTTATGTGTTCCATGGCAAAAATTGTTTCTTCCTCCCTCTTCCACCCCTAAGGCAAGTGTTCCGAGCATGTGCCTAGCCATTTACACCGGTATATAAATGGTTACAAAGTAAAACAGGTTAAGACAAAGCGTAACGTAAATGCTCATCCGGTTGCCACATCGTTAACCATGAAAAAAAAAAAAATCTCGCGCATTTTTATGTTTGTGGTCAACGTCCCATTCTTACGTTCCTAGCTGGTTTCATAACAGCGTTAGTACTTTTTTTTCTCGATGGAGGAACTGCAGGAAGGAAGGCCGCTGTCGTTCCATGGCCGCGCACCACGGGAAACAAGACAAAAGAGCTTTGACTGGGGCAGCAAGGGCGCCCCGCTATTTTGGGGCGAGGAGAGTGGAACGGCTGGGAGTGGAAGAAGAAGGGGGGGGGGGGGGCACTGCCGAAGGCCCGCGACGGGCGGCAAGCTGGGTTTGAGCCGCCTGCTTGGAAGGCGCTATGCTTCGCCGGCACGCTAGGCTCCCCGACGACGACGATGTGTCTGCGCAAGACGCGCAGAGCGAGCCACGAAGCCTAGCGCGCCACGCAGCTTTTTGCGCGGAGCGAACCCCGTCAGCCCGCTTCGCTTTTTTTGTCGTCGCTTTATTGCTGCGCCCTGCCTTCCCTGCCTTCTTAAGACGCCGCGTGCTTTCTTCGGTGAGCCGTATAGCGAAAGAACGGTGCAGCGCCGTGACAGCTATACGCGTACGGGCTGCCCTCAGTGAATACGCGAGCACTGATAAGAGTCTCGGTGACGTTGATTTCGACGCTGCGAAATTCCGACACGGTGACGTTTTGAGATGCTTAGCTAAGTCGTATAGCAGGCCTGTGGTCCAATCGTGGAAGGATAAGACGGCGAATCGGACAAGATTGCGCAATTTGACGCACGTTCGGAATATCAGCCCCTCCGCCCCCCCCTCCCCTTAATAAGAAAAAGTTCCGGACTGACGCGGTGCGCGTTCCTACAAATGGTTATCGTTGGTGCTTGTTGAGTGGCCAGTGCGTCTGCAGATCACGCGTCTTTGATCCACGGAAATGACCGTGACAGATGGACCGCTTTTAGTCAAACGCCATCTTACGAAGATCAATTTTGTCAATCCTCAAAAAAAATTATGGGGTTTTACGCGCCAAAACCACTTTCTGATTATGAGGCACGCCGTAGTGGAGGACTCCGGAAATTTTGACCACCTGTGGTTCTTTAACGTGCACCTAAATCTAAGCACACGGGTGTTTTCGCATTTCGCCCCCATCGAAATGCGGCCGCCGTGGCCGGGTTTCGATCCCGCGACCTCGTGCTCAGCAGCCTAACACCATAGCCACTGAGCAAACACGGCGGGTGTGTTGTCAATCCTCAGGAAGTCCTAGAAATGTAGTATATGCTACCTTTTTAGTCGGGCCGATTTCTCTCCACAAAAGTGCGTAGCATAATTCAACACCTTTCACAAAAATAAATTTAAGCAGTTTATAAACTTCAACGCGCTAATTACATAGAGTGTATATCAGACATATATTTTTACAGCGTAGTTCGGCGTATCACCACTGCGTCTATTCTTACGGCGCGCAACGTTCACACTGTACGAGTGCTGAACTCTGTTCCGCACGGTTAGCGATAAAACCAATACCTCATCGGCAACGTTAACGGCGTAGTCAGACGTAAAATGGACGCTACGACGCGCTGCAGAAAGCACGTCGGAATATGCTGCATTGGCTTTTCACGTTTAGAAGAAGTATTTTAATGACTGGAAAATGTAGAGAGGTCGGCCGGATAATGGGAGCATCTGGCCTGCTACTCTACGTAAGGGAAGGGAAAGACGTTTAAACTAGTGAGAAACTCTTTAACGAAAATTGCAGAGTGGCACCAGACGGCACGTCTAGCCTGCTACTCGAGATGAATACGATAGCAAAATTAATAACGCACAAACGACATACTACAGACACGCACCTGACGCAACATGCAGAAATTATAACTCGTTGAGACCATTATCTCCCAGAGGAAAAAAAAAAAGTTAAGTGCTTTCGTAGTGCCGGACGCAGAGGCGGAACTAGTCCACGCTCCACGCGTATCCAACTACTGTCTCCATGTTGCATATGGATGATGCAGAAACAAAGGTAAAAAAATATATAACGAGGGGCAAATCAGTCAGCAGCGGACGGAATGTAACGCCCCCAAGCACTGCACAGTTTTACATAGCCGGGCAGAGCGTAAACTCCGTTCGAGCCGGAGACGCGTCGGCGGTTAGGCGCGGCCGGCTACGCCGGCACCGTTCACGTGCCGAGCATTCTTGAGGGCGCGATGCAAGCGTTAAACGCGCAAACGCGAGAAAGACGGCGGCCGCGCGGCGTTGTAACGAGAGACGCCCGCGCGGGCGGGCCTGCCTGCCTGCCTGCCGAGCGCCACGCGAAAAGCGTGACTGCGATGACAAGGAAAGACCGGCGCGCTATATAGGATTAACCGCGAGCTGGATAGACCACGGTGTAGTTTCGGTGTGTGATATTGCCGACATGTCCCGCCGTTACACGGCCCAGCTGCCATCCTACAGACAGCGCAATCATCTCGTCGTTGTGTCGTACTGTAGCCGTTGTCGTCCTCTTGCTGCTGTCGTCGCATACACGTTGATCCACCTGGTAAGCTTGCCAACGTAACTGCGGCCAATGTCCTGACGGAGCGAAATGTGCGCCGATGAGTTACGGCCTCTGAAAAAAAAAACCCTTCACTTGTGCCTGAACTCGTTATACGTGGGCAAGGTTTCAAACGGACCAGTCGCATATACGGGGTGTCTCACTTGGGCCAAACTTTAAAAGATATGCAAATGCTACGTGGTTGGACAGAACCAAGGTAATCTTGTTTGCCGTCTCTTGGAGATACTCAGATTATTTTTTTTTTGCATTCCGCCAAATCAGATAATTTTCCTTAATTAAATAATCAACTTCTCAAATATTATAGTTACATGAAAACTGTCAAATGAGAAAGTTGTAGAGCAACATGAAAAACTCCTTATACATCTTTCTGTTGCTCGATACGTGCTACATGAAAGCATTTTTCCGAGCGTGAAAGAAGCCCGCAAATAGACGCAAAGTGCCTCGAGCGTCCAGTCGCGCGGCAATTTGCATATACGTAGCATTTGCATATTTTCACAGTTTGGCCCAAGTTATATGAAACACCCTGTGTATATACACAACGTGTTACAGTATATAATTTTTTTTTACGCTAAGCCCGGGGTAGCGGAATCGAATTCCGGCCACGGCGGCCACATTACGATGGGAGAAAAATGCGAAAACACCCGTGTACTTAGATTTATGTGCAGGTTAAAGAACCCCAGGTGGGCCACATTTCCTGCGTCCCCCACTACGGCGTGCCTCATAATCAGATCGTGCCTTTGGCACGTAAAATCTCATAATTAAAAAAAAATGTTCAACGCAACTTTCACTTTCATTGAAACTGTTCGAAATAAGCAGCTTCGCTGGAAATTGAGGTGCGATTCTCGATGATCGCGCAGGTCTGCTGTCGTTATTTATTTTTTCCTCGCAAATGCGCACGGTAATAACATTACTTTTTAATGTGAAGCATTCCTTGCTTCATGGTTCTGTTCGGTTTGGTTTGGGTCAGGTCGGGTCGAGTCGGGTAGGTAGGTTTCTATCTCACCTGCTCTTAATTAAAAAAATAATGTGGGACCGACGGCGAAATTGAACCTCTGCCGTCGAGCACAGCAACCCAGTGCTGCAATCATTAGACCACGATCGCTATTTTTTTTCTTTATTGCCACATTCAACAACACAGCACAGCAAAAGGTATAATTTCAGGATACAGGCCTCTAGGAACTGGTTTAAGTAACGTCTCGTGCTGTTTGCCAGACAATTTAGCAGATATCTTAAAATTGCAGGTAATTCGCGCAGAAATTAAATGAACGATTTCAATCGTATGTCCGTACGATTTGCTTCGCTGGTTGGTTGATTACCTGTTTCTCGATGTAATGGCGCAAGCACTTCTGGGAGATCGGCTGAGAAAGTGGGTGGTGGGAAGGCCCCAAGGGCCAAACGAAATTTCGAGAAGTATAAATTGAAATTAGGAGCTAAATGCTCAAAGAGCCCTAGTGTTAAATCTTACAAATAAGCAATGAATAATGATAAATAAGTATTACTGTGAAGAAAAATTAGGATTGGGGGAAGGTGAAAATTTATCATTCAATAAAGGGTGATAATGATGATTATGATGGTGGTAATTTTCATGCATTTAATAAATGATAATGATTATTATGATGATCATCCTCAGACATCGCCTGTACCAACAATTAGGATGGACCAAGGATCGGTGTTTGTAGGAACGCGCTTATAAGAACTACAGAAATGAAACGAAGACGTAGAATAGGTAAAACTGTGAACTCTGTGTCAACGTATTTCTTTTTCATGACTCGCGTATTGTAAAATGTCTGTCTTGTTTGTTATGCTTTTATTGCTTAATCCCTTGCAGGAAAAGAGCACACAATCACGTCACGTTATGTACCACTCATGCCCGGGCTTCCCGAGGGAAGCCCGCACTTCGTAACTTGGTCGAGTGCCAAGCCTCGACACGACAACAGCCATCGTCGCTGCAGGATAACAAGCAGCTAGCGCTTACCAGAAAAGACGTTGATAAACGATGTTTTCCCACCAAATTAAATTTGCTCCCGGTAAAATGCTCACTCGATGGTACGGGACGGGGGCGGAGAATACGCCATACAGAAGCTAAAACACACCACCGCGCAGATCTTGCGCATGATGCAACGAACTGCCAGCAGAAAGAGGGGACTCAAGGAGCAGGACCCGATCCGAGTAGTGCAGGCTTTGATTGTGAGCCGCATTATGTAGTCGGCGCCATATCTAAATTTCGGCAATGCGGAAGTGGAGGAACTCGACCGGCCGATACGCAAGGCATGTAAGCAAGCGCTCGGACTCCCACCTCGAACGGCCACTTTTCACCTCGAGGAGACAGGGTACGTGTGTGCAACAACGCACGGGAAATTATAGAGGCCCGCCTGGTAAGCCATAAGGAAAGCCTACAACGCACAATAGCGGCACGCTGCGTCCTGAGACGTCCTGGATATTCCACACGGAAGACCAGCGCATCGACAAAAATCCCCACACGAATGCAGGAAACTATGCACATCTGACCGATTCCCAGCAACATGCACCCGAACTTCCACATCGGACGGCGACAAGACCGAGCGCAGGCGCTCGCGAGGAAGCATGCGAATCGCACCAATGTCTTGTATGCGTAGACGCGGCCAGTATCGCAAAGACGCACCGCGTTCGTCCCCAGCGTAGTCGGCAATCACGAGAGCGAAATAAATGCGTTGTTGGTTTCCAAAGCGAGAGCTGCTGAGGCAGAGGAACTAGAGATTTCGTTAGCCATCACGACAAGACGTCACTGGGAGTGCGTCATAGTTCTGACGGACCCTCAAACGGCATGCAGAATGTTTTCGGGGGCCGAAACTTTCGGGGCCTCACATCGCATCCTGAGCGGAGCGCACCACATACAAATCGTGCGTACTCCGGGGCATGAATCCTCACGCGGCACTGAGCAGGCACACGCCTACGCCCGACCGCATGCACACCTGGAGCCGCGAGAAGGAAGCGCCGAGAAGTTCCATGCCGAGCCCATACCATTAACCTACACACACATCCTACAACTCTATCGCCTTTCATGAAGAACACTACCATCCGCCTCATAATGTTCTGACGCGAGAGGGATCCGCAATATGGCGGAAGCTCCCAATAAACCGATATCCACACTTCGGTGTCTACCACGCCATACACCCTGCGCTGTGTTCCTATAGGGTACGTGTGTGCAACAACGCACGGGAAATTATAGAGGCCCACCAGGTAAGCCATAAGGAAAGCCTACAACGCACAATAGCGGCACGCTGCGTCCTGAGACGTCCTGAGATGCCCACACTGCGATCAATGCGCAACGCTTTATCACATGGTATGGGCTTGCGCAAGTACCTCGCACCAGTAACACACCCCGCCACACGGCAACGGCAGGCAGCGCTGTCCAGCTCCGACTTGACGGACCAGTTCAACCTGGTCAACTGAGCGAGAAGGGCAGCTAAGGTCGCTGGACTCCTGGACTGAGGGGACCACCCATTGCAGAGCAGAGGAGCTACCTGCGCTCGTGTGTTCTTCTGTATAAAGTTTATTTTCTTTCTCTCTTCCCCGACTACGCAAAATATTTTCTTACTCTGAAACACGTCATGGAATGGAGGAGCTCTAATTTATTTTAATGAGGAGAGGGAGGAAAAAGGGGCAGTTATATATCTCTCTCCCTTTCTATCTCTCTCGGAATTCGCAAGAAAACGACAGAGTCTTTAAGCGAACTGTCGGCCTGAGCCCTTTTCCTGTAAAATATTGATTCCGTAAATGACGCTGAGATATCACCCCGCTTCTCCAAGAACCCCACCCGTGAACACTGAAGCAAACTTACAGAGACTTTTGCGAGGATCCTATTTTCACCTGTTCAATCACTTATGATTACCTGCACCATATATAACAGATTTTTTACGCACAGCATGGTGCCTCATTCGGGTCGATGAATGAATGAAACTTTGAGGAACGCTGCTTGAGGAATTGCTTTATCAAGCAATTTCTAGTCGTGTCCAGTATTCGGCCGAGCTCGTTTTGGTAGCTTTTCTGTTGATACACACAGGGAAGTTACTAAGTGCGTCGGTGGCTTCGGCGACGACTTCGGATATTAAGGTCTATAATTGTGGGTGTGCAAATACCGAATCGCACATTTCGAATCGAGAAAAAAAGCCGAATATCGAATATCAGAAAATTTGACACAAACATTTATATTTCCAAATTTTCGTGCATAAATCACAGCGCCGCGCATTTGCCGGACGCTAATCACATTACTTTTTTTAAGATTAAGAAGTTTGCAGGGACAACATGGCCACAATTAGCAGATGACCGGGGTAGTTGGAGAAGTATGGGAGAGACCTTTGCCCTGCAGTGGGCGTGAACAGACCGATTATTATTATTATTATTATTATTATTATTATTATTATTATTATTATTATTATTATTATTATTATTATTATTATTATTAATCACATTACTAAACAAGAATCTTGTTAGCCATCAGTAACTTGGATACCTATGAATCGAGATGTACAGTATGCTCTGCTCTTATTAAAGAATGAGAAGAAAGGGCGTTATCGGAGAGGCCCGATTTTTTATTAATCCTGTCAAGAGAAGCCAACAAACAAAGACACCAAGGACCACATAGAGGAAATTACTTATACGTACTAATTGAATCCACTTTCCTTTCAATTAATTTATCATTTCCTTAATTCAATTAGTAAGTACAAGTAATTTCCCCTATGTCTTCCTTGGTGTCTCTTTGTTGGCACTGTGGATGACGCTGCCCGGTCGGCCCATGATGGTGCCCAGATTATAGCCATACCGCTGTCAAGAACAGATGAAGCCACAAATGTTCGCTCCCTAGCCCGCGAGCTTACGCAGAATCTGTGGAACACCAGTGAATTCACGAACGCACGTCCCCACAGATTGGATGCACGTCTGCAACTCCGCCTACCATCAGGGTTACCACGAGCGGAAGCAACACTTCTGTGCCGCCTGTGGCTCGGCGTGGCATTCACGAACTCCTATTCATTCCGCACTGGAGTAGCCGACAGCCCTACTTGTGACACCTGCGGCTGCGAGGAGACAATTGAGCACCTCCTTTGTGACTGTCCCCGTTACAAAGTGCCTAGAAAAGTGCTCGTGACCGCGCTCGAAAAACTGGACAATCGCCCCTTTACAGAGGAAAAAGCTCTAGGACATTGGTCCAGACGGGCTTCGGCACTCAAGGCCTTAAGGGCTTTGCTGAAGTTTTTAAGGACACGCGAATTGTGCGACTGCCTTTGAATGTTGTAGCGCGTAGTTTCGCGTTACTATGTGAATTTTCTGGTTTCCATTTTTTCCGATTCTTCTATCTCCTTTTATTCCCTTTGCCCCTTTCCCCAGCATAGGGTAGCCAGCCGGTACTTCCACTGGCTAACCTCCCTGTCTTTCTTGCCCTTTGTCTCCTCCTCCTCCTTGTTTGTTGGCTTCTCATGATATTCTTATTAAACGGAACATCAAAATAGTTTGCAAGATTTAATAACAAATCGGTTCATACACGAAGGTCGGGAAAATATTTCTTTACCGATAGAATGTCTGCCAAATAGAATCAAGTTCTTTTGTCCCACTGATGCTGAAGAAATAGTGAAGTTTTGCTAAATACCAGTGTGGTTTTCGGCTTAATAATGGGCCATACTGTGCTTATTGGCAATCTTCCGTTGCTTAAAAAGGTTCTCTTTCCAGTTCTCGAGCAAACCAGGACGCTTCTTCCATCTTTATGGCAGGTGGTCTCTGCGGGTTATCCTCAGCTCGCTAAAACCAATCTGCGCGGCAGACAAAAGCGGGGAATGCGCATCACGTGACTCGACACCGCTCCACGCATCGGGAGGCCCACGGCAACGGCAAGATGGCACGACGTACCCCGTCCTTCCCCCCCCCCCTCATTTCTTTTTGGTGCGCATCCATCGGCCATCTGTGTAAATGCGCCTGCAGCCAGTGGTCAACGTGCTGTCACATGATATTTTCGAGCCCGCCATGTAAATCCAAAGCTATAGTTTTGTGACGGGTGTTGCGTACTCCAGGGTAGCGTGTGGTACTGCTGCCGAGAAGTAGCGGCGCCTGCCTATCGAAGCTCGACCGACGTTACTTATTGGGTAGCGTGGCGTTGTCGGTGGGCTGCAGGGATCCGGTAGACCATGGCGACCAAGCAAGGGCGAGACGATTTCTACTGCGAAACTTGCACAGTTTATTCAAAGGTAGATCAAAGAAAATGAAAAGAGCATGAAGTCAGTAAAAGTACATCTCGGAGCCCCTTAAATAGGCTCTCTACAATCGTGGGCGGGATCCTGCTTCCGTCGATGTCACGTGACCGGCACGGAAAGAGGGCCCCTCCTCCTCTGGTTATACCGAGCCTGCTGAAAGGAAGAAGTCGTCCCGCCTTCCGCAATTGTAGACGCCTGTCCGCCTCTTCTGCGCTTTGCGGGTTCGTGGAAGTTCTCTTCTAGGTCCAATTCGAGAAAAGGGCCTCTCTAAACTCGCATACACACACAAAAGAGGCTGTACACTGCGGGGCTTCCGGCAGACAGGCACACTCGAAACGGTCATGGCGAATTAGAAAGTCACGCTTGATTTCGACGAGGCCTGGTAAAAGGTCCGGTGAGAGAAAGTTCTTTCTGCACGTGGATCAGGACGCTCACAATAGCAGGCGAAGTCACGCCTCATTTCGACGAGGCAGGGTGAGAGGGTCGGTTTAAATTCCTTCCGTCACGTGGTATCAGACGCCAACCCTAACACGGGTCGCTCGAAGCTATGAAAAGAGACCGTTGTTCGCCCACGAACGGAGTTTAGAACGAGGGGCCACCGTACACTGTATTTTACAAAGATGGCGGCCGTGAACAACGGTCAACCCATGCACCCGGCCGCTTTCGTGGGCGAAGCAGCTTGTCGCCTTTCTGAGGTTCGTGTGACCGCTGTGAATAGATGTGCCGTTGATTCGGTATAAAACCTCAACTTTAGCCTCCGACAGCCGACGATGTGTCTCCAATTAGACCTAACGGGCTTGACAGTGTGGCCAATGCCGTAGCCGTGACGAAAATTCGCCGCTCGCCAATGTGATAACGGACCACAAACTGTCGCAAAAAGCTCGCCTCTAATGTTCCTACGGGCCACTCATATGTCACCAGTGACGCGTACGGGTTAAATTGACGGCCGTTGAAGCGGCGTTCAGGTCTGCAGTCGACCAGCCGTCATTGACCTACAACACGAAAACGTGTCATTGTAAGGAGTTTACATTGCCATAATGTTTAGAATAGAGGCTTTCATACAGATTAGAGCCTTTCGTACAGGATCCTATAAGATCATGTAAGATAATTTGTACGGTGCATATAGGGCATACGGGGCTTTTCGTTAGGGTTTAGCACACGTGCTTTTCAAAAAAGAACCGACGGAAAGTATAGGCTCGCGTCACACTACGATTTGAAAAAAACTTCCCCTTATTCGCAAGCTGGCCAATAGTAAATGACGCGAATAGCATCACAGAAGGGAGGATACGTAATGGCAGCACGCAATATCAAAATGGAGTGTTCGTTAACAGAGAGAGAGAGAGAAACTTATTTACAGAAAGGCAGAGAGGTCGGCCTGAGCTATAACTTGCTCTGGCCTGCTACTCCACACTCGGGAAAAGGGACGAGGAGGGAAAGGCCTGATGAATGATGATGGTATAAGGAAGAGATGCGTAAATACAAATTCAGGCTACACCAACCAAGTACCATCAGAATAACTAATAAGTGAGGCTATAAAATCCGGGAGGTTGAAACAGACTGCGAATAAAATGTGACGAATCAGGGCGAAGTGCTTCGTACAGGCAAACCAATATTTTGATTGGTGGCGTCTTCTTTGTAAAAGGCGCCTAGGTCAACGTCGGCATGATAGCGCAGCGTGGTTAATGGAGGAAATTCGCCTGATGTCGACGGTGGATACGGCCGTCTCTCAAAAGCACAAAAACATGCATTCTCTCTCAGGTCCTTGAGCAACACTAATTAATCACCATTCCAGTGACACCACGCGGCGTCACCTCACTAACTACGTAAAACTAATACGTCTAGGACGACAAGGCCCTGGGTGGCAGACACAGGTCTAGCTGTCGAAGCGTCGGCCATCTCGTTTGAGGCATTTCGCCCTGGCTTGTATTTATCTGTACACATGTGCACTTCAAGATGAACAGAAATGCGAGATGATGCAATGGGAACACAAACACTATCGCTCATATCGGATTTTTTTAATGGATCTATAGTGTGAAACGCCGAATGGCGCTCTGTCGGGTAACACGACTGTTAATGCATGCAGCACGGCGAAGAAGCAGCAAAAAGGATAAACGGAACTCAACGACACACGCAAGCGCTACAGCTTGTGTAAATAGCTACGTCCATGAATGCGTCGGTTGGTGATCAATTATTCGTGTTATCGCTCGTACACGTCGCCTTTCCATCGGTCCGCGTTGTTGCTCTCTCCGCAGCAGGAATAATAGATCGCCAGCTTTCCCGATCTTGCACGTTGTTATGCATTACGAGTCTACGCGGCATGCTAAGCTACTATATTATATCCTGGCACGCTGAACAGCTCGAATGCTAAAAGGGAACGCTTACGTCGGTTTAGACTTTTAAGATTACTCTATAATAAATACGTGTGTGCATCTTCACTGAAAGGAAATTGATTATTTGCGGTGAAAATCCCAGCCACGGGTCCCTAGTTTGAATGTTGCTCCCGAGCGACTTCATTGACGGCGTCTTTTTGACATCACAGGCATTGCGCTGTTTTAGGGCATTTGTCCTATGCAGTTAAATTTCCACAAATGTTGCAAATCCCGGTCACGGCGGCCGCATTTCGATGGGGGCTAAATGCGAAAACCCCCGTGTACTTAAAATTATTTGCATGCTAAAGAACCCCAGGTGGTCAAATTTAATCCGGAGTCCCCAACTACGGCGTGCCTCATAATCAAATCGAGGTTTTGGCACGCAAAACCGCATAATCGAATTTTTTTTTATTTCACCAGGCTGGTTTATTTTGCTATACTCTAGCACAATGCAATGTTGTTTTGTATTTATTCCATAAAGAACTGAACAGTCTTGAGCAGACGCAGCCACAAGCTATATATATATATATATATATATATATATATATATATATAAAGGCAAAATCAGACACCCGTCCGTAGCAATTGCTACAAAGGAAACCCATACGGGTTCCTCGAAAGAAAATCCTCAGAGTGGTAGAAACATGTCTGATTTTCCCTTTATTAATTACTTCTCTCCACCTTGCGGGTTTCCGCAGAACTGCTACGTCAAACACTTGCGTTTGCTTCGTGCGTTGTCGACAAATACGACTTCGCCCTGCCATCTACTAGCCGCCTGGTTAGCTCAGATGGTAGAGCGGCTGCCCCGGAAAGGCGGTGGTCCCGGGTTCGAGACCAGGACGAATTTTTCTACGACTCTGAGGCTTTTCTTTCGAGGAACTCGTATGGGTTTCCTTTGTAGCAATTGCTACGAACGAGTGGATGTCTGATTTTCCCTTTATTAATTACTTCTCTCCACCTTGCGGGTTTCCGCAGAACTACTACGTCATATATATATATATATATATATATATATATATATATATATATATATATATATATATATATATATATATATATATATATATATATATATATATATATATATATATATTGTCAGCATTTATGCAGACTTAATCTGTACGAAGTCATCATCGGCTCGTGTTCATTTTTGCACCGACGCCATTTTTCCTTCTTGGAATAAAGCGTCGTCTCGACCGTGGTATTTCAAGTGGTGGAGGCGCTTTAAGATCCCTTCGACCTCAATCCACTTCAAGATCTCTCCTGGAGCTACGTTTGGGACGCCGCTTACGCCAAGAGGCCGCCATGTCGCAAGACCAGACCGCAGCGTCCACGATCTCGGTTCAAGTGCCAGCCACCTCCCCCCCTCCCAGCCCTGCCAACAACCGGTATCGCGATCTGAAATTTTCTCTGGCTTGCTTGGTGAGGACGTTGAAGACTGGCTCGACAACTACGATCGTGTCAGCGAATACAACAACTGGAACGAGACATCGAGGTTAAACAACGTACCATTTTACGTCTCTCAAGTAGCCAAGACATGGTTCCTGACTCACGAGAGGGACTTCCGTGATTGGTCGTCTTTCAGGGAGCAGCTACGGCGGATTTTTGGCACACCCACGGTTCGTTCCGAAGTTGCGATAAAGAGGCTGTCTGAGCGCGTCCAGCACTATGGCGAGTCGTATATCTCGTACATTGAGGACACCCTCGCGCTTTGCTGCCGTGTCGACAGCGACATCCAGAAACTGGCCGCGTGCGACACCTTCTTAAGGGTATAGGATCTACTGCCTTCAACGCACTGGCCGCTCAAAACTCGTCGACGGTGTCGGACGCCGTCTCCGTCTGTCAGCGCCTCGATGCCCTGCAATCAATCCGCTTGCAACCGGACTTTTCCGACAACCCCCTGGCAAACAGTATTGAGCTCCGGTCTATCATACGAGCCATAATTCGCGAGGAATTGCAAGCGCATGGCTGGCAGCAGCGCTCCCGTCCAACCTGCTTCTGCTGACATGCGCGGCATTAAGGAGTAATTGGCCTCCCTGCAGAACGCCCATCATACCAACGCTTCTCTTTGCCCACAACCGGCTTCTTACGCCCAGGTTGCTGCAATACCAGCCACGCCGTCTCCAATCACACCACCTGCGCCTTTTCACGATCACCTGGCACCTTTAGTCGCCCGAGCTCCGAACCCGCCTTACTACTCTACTTGGCGTTCGTTGAGGCCTGTCTGCTATTACTGCAGCTTCCGAGGAAATATCTTCCGGTTGTGCCGACGCCGCCAGCAAGACAAACGTCGTGGTTACGTTGCCTTTGAACGCGATGAGCCACCTCCTCGCGTCTACCGCACTTACGACGATAATCCTCCCGTTCACCGATCTACCCCCCCCCCCCCCCCATTCTCAAGCCGACTTCTCCAACACCGCACACAACACACGTGCCTCGAGACGCCGCTCCCCATCGCCGCTCCGACGTTCTGTTGCGCCACTTCTACCTGTCTCCCAACTCCATGTCCAGCGACCGGAAAACTAACGAGTGCAGTTTTTGGAGGGAAAACTTCATCGCCGCGAAGTGCTCCAAGTTCTCCTGAACGTCCTACGAACATGTTATTGGAGTCTGTGGAGGTTGTGCGTTTGTTACCGCCGATTGACACGGGAGCTACTATATCTGTTATACGGGCGGACCTGTGCTCTCGTCTGGAGAAAGTGAAGATGCCTTATATTGGATCATCCCTGATTGGGGCTAATGGAGTAATCATTCGACCATCAGCCCAACGTACAGCACGCGTCTTCATTGATGGTATCCGTCATCACATTAAGTTCGCGATTTTATTCCCGTGCGATCATGAACTAATTATAGGTTGGGACTTTCTCTCGTCAGAGTCCGCTTTAATCTCTTGCCGTCAACGTGTAGTCCACATGACCGAGACTGTTCACTGCAGCGGGAGTGCCGATGAGCCACGACTGCGTTTTCTCACTGCTGCCGATTCTGTACTGCCTCCCAGCCACGAGCAAATCATAAGTCTCTCTTCAATGGACATCACCAATGGCGACGTGTTCATCACTCCTTACGGCCGCTGTCTTGCCCGTGGGATTGTCTTCGCTTCATGCCTGGTGCGGTTCAAAGAAAGTTCTGCATTAGTCATCGCGTTAAACGCGACCACTGAGACAATCCTCCTACCTCAAGGCTCCGCAGTGACCTGTTGTATGGATACCCAACCAGTCTCCTTGCTTCCTCTTGCCGCATCGCAAACTCTTCCTCAACAGGGCAAATCTGCTTCATCTGCCCTTGCTTCTGTGATAAGTCCTGACCTTACTGCTGCTCAGGGTGAAGCGTTGCTAAAATTGCTCACGAAGCATCAGGCCTCCTTTGATATGGATACTTCGTCACTCGGACAGTCTTCCGTTGCCTTCCATCGTATCGACACCGATGGCCAGAATATTGTACGCCGTCGTCCCTACCGAGTCTCTTTGGCCGAACGCAAAATCATCGAGGAGAACGTCGCCGATATGCTGAAAAGAAACATCATACGTCCCTCCGCCAGTTCTTGGTCATCACCCGTCATATTAGTGCAGAAGAAGGATGGATCGGTACGATTTTGAGTTGACTCCCGCGCGCTAAACAAGATCACCCGTAAGGATGTATGTCCGATGCCCCGTATCGATGGCGCCCTCGATTCTTTGCAAGGCGCGCAATACTTTTCCAGCCTTGATCTTCGCTCCGGATATTGGCGAATTCCAATGCACGAATCGGACAAAGAAAAGACCGCCTTTTCTACTCCGGATGGTCTTTACGAGTTTAACGTAATGTCTTTCGTTCTATGCAATGCTCCCGCCACATTTGAAAGAATGGTCGACACTGTTCTTCGCGGCCTCAAGTGGAAAACTTGTCTATGTTACCTGAACGACATCGTCGTGTTTGCTTCGACTTTCACTGACCATCTGCAACGGTTAGATGAAGTGCTCACATGCCTTTCTAATGCCGGACTTCAACTAAACACGAGGAATTTAAGTGCCGTTTCGCTAGCACAACGATTAAAGTCCGGGGTCATCTCGTTAGCAAAGGCGGCATACAGCCCGATCCGGACAAAATTTCCGCAGTGCTCAACTTTCCACGCCCACTTCGTGCAAAAGAACTGCGCAGCTTCATTGGACTCGCCTCATACTTTCGACATTTTATCCGGAACTTCGCCAGCATTGCCTCGCCCTTCCACAACCTCCTTGCTAGTTCAAGTTCCTTCAATTGGAACGATCAGTGTGAAGCCGCGTTCCAAGAACTCAAGCGCGCACTAACATCCCCACCTGTTCTTTGTCATTTTGATGACAAGGCGCCCACATTAGTGCATACTGACGCCAGCGGTCACGGCATTGGTGCCGTACTGCTGCAGCGCGACCACGAATTTTGCGAAAAGGTTGTTGCACATGCAAGCCGCGTTCTCACTTCCGCGGAAAAGAAGTACTCGATAACCGAACAAGAGTGTTTGGCTGTTGTCTGGTCCATTCAGGAATTTCGTCCATATCTCCACGGTCGACATTTCACGGTTGTGACCGACCACCATGCCCTATGTCGGTTGCCGACAATCAAAAACTTGTCTGGACGGCTTGGCCGCCGGATACTCCGATTACAAGCGTATAATTTCGACGTCATATACAAGGCCGGAAGGAAGCACCAAGATGCCGATGCTACTTC
Source organism: Dermacentor variabilis (assembly GCF_050947875.1). NCBI lineage: Eukaryota > Metazoa > Arthropoda > Arachnida > Ixodida > Ixodidae > Dermacentor > Dermacentor variabilis. Next base: position 67,270,927 of record NC_134572.1, read on the forward strand.
ACGATGACCATTACCACCATCATCGGAACACGTCACATCGCCTAGTCAAATTGGCTGCACGGAGGACGCATCGTGTATTACACCGATTTCTTCCTTGACTCCATCAAACCGCCCTTCAGTGCTTTCCACTCACCAGCCCGCCGATTCTTATTGCCATAGTATCATCAAGCGCCTTAGCGGTGTTTCATTTCCACCCAATGCCAGGCTACGGAAACAGCTCAAACTGTTCAAGTTCGAAGACAACGTGCTCTACCGGTACATTTTCACCCGCAAGGCCATCGATGGGTTCCTGTTCTACCGCGCTCTCTTCGCGCTGCTGTTCTGCAGGCCTCACACGATGACCCTACGTCAGGCCACTTGGGCTACCACAAAACACACGAGCGCATACGCAGCCGATTTTTTTGGCCAGGTCTTTCCGCGATCATAGCTAGGTATGTTGCCTCGTGCACGCTTTGCCAACACCGTAAGCGACCTACTACTGCGCCGGTCGGGACGCTACAACCACTTCCTTGTCCAGCACAACCCTTCTCTGTCGTCGGCATTGACCTTTTCGGGTTACTCCCACCTACTCCAGACGGCAACAGATGGATCGTCACTGCTATTGACCACTTGACCTGGTACGCTGAAACAGCCCCAATACGTTCAGGAGCTGCCTCAGATGTAGCGGACTTCTTCTTGCAGGCTATCTACTCACGTCACGGGGCGCCTCACGTTCTTTTGAGCGACCGAGGCATTTCTTTCAATTACTCTCAATCAAGTTCTGCAAGCGTCCAACACCGTGCACAAGACAACGACTAGCTACCACCCTCAAACCAACGGCCTAACAGAGCCATTTCATCGCACGCTGTGCGACATGCTGTCCATGTATATTCAACCTGACCATCGTAGCTGAGATGAGATTCTCCCATTTGTAACATTTGCATACAACACGGCTGTTCAACGGACCACCCCATACTCTCCGTTTTTCTTAGTATACGGCCGCCACCCAACCTCATCACTCAACGTTTCTTTCTTCTCTGGCCCCGTCACCGCTTCACCATTCATTTGCGACCAGCTTGTGTCTCGTCTCGCCCAATGTCGTCGTCGCGCCCGTATGAACACTGAAGCCAGCCAAGACGATCGCAAGCATCGGTACGATGCCTCTCACCGCTTCGTTTCCTACCGCCCTGGTGACGACGTGCTCCTATGGACACCTGCACGAACACCCGGTTTATGTAAGAAGCTTGAGTCTCGATATATTGCCCCCTACAAAGTCATACCTCGCCGGTGAACTATCGCGTTACACCTGTTGATGCCCCAACTGACCGACGCTGCCGCGGAACAGAGATCGTGCACGTTTCCCGCCTGAAGCCCTTTAATTCCGTTCCACTGTCTAATGTGCGGCCAGGCTGGCCGCTTCCGTCCACAGGGGAAATTAGTGTAAATATTTATGCGGACTTCTGTACAAAGACATCATCAATCATCGGCTCGTGTTCGTTTTTGCATCGACGCCATTTTTCCTTCTTGGAATAAAGCGTCTTCTCGACCGTGGTATTTCAATATATATATATATATATATATATATATATATATATATATATATATATATATATATATATATATATATATATATATATATATATATATATATGTGGCGTCTCAGGCAACTAGCTCGAGCAGAAACTTTGAGTCGTTATCGCATCATTCGCAGCACACCAAGCGCCCACGCAACTTCCAAACTGACCTACTCGCAGTTTTAGATCAGTAGACGACAAAAAATTTCACCTTACTAACCTTGCTTAAACGCTTATCTCTGCTCGCCCCTTTTAAGCCAGCTGACCTCTGTAGACAAGCAGCATCGGTTCATGACACTATTGCGCAACAACTCTTTGTCGACCAGTTACTTCGAGTCCTTGCGTTTAGTCGTACACTCCTGCGAAAATTAATATGCTTTGAGCTACGACGTGCATTTGGCCAATGGAACTGCGCTGCCTGTGTGTCCCGCGTAACGCAGGCATTTTCAACCTTCCAGTGAAGACACTGGTCTCAATGAGATACTTTAACTCGTTTGTACGTTGTGCGCTGCAATGTACTTTGCCCACGTCCAGCGTCTTTGATGTGCACTTTGCTTATTTAATTTCTCCCCACTCCTACCGGCGATCTTGGAGGCCACGGACTCCAAGATGTGTGATCGCCGGTGTGACCTCGGAGGCCGCTGCCAGGCAATTCTCTACAGGATAAATTAAAGAGCTTCTCTTTCACTCAACCTATCCTTCTCTCTCTCACTCTCTCTGCAACGCAGCGCATTGTATGACAACCAAAAAAATTATGAAAGTACAGGTTTAAGAAACATCTGCAACGCTTTTGGTGCTCCGCCAGCACGCAATACACAGTGTGCAAGAAAACGCGTCCGAAATAATTACGTAAGAGCAGGTACGATGAGCAGGGTGTCCGGGTTTATTTTTACAACGACGACAAACATTTACATTTACAAATTTCAAATACATTTGCAAACAAACAGTCGGACTGTCAGCTCTCACGCTCGCGTTCTGCGCAGAATGAGCTGAAATACGCGAATGCATCGTTGAGTCCTTGACTTCAACAAGATATCATATAGGCGTTGCGGTTTGGGCGTTCAATTAAAAAGAAAAAAAAAAGTCAGTCGGCCGTATTTCGTCAGGATTATTTTCTTTGTTTTCCCTTCTCATAGCTAGCTCTTCCTTATTGGTCCGCGCGCAGCCGAAACCTGCTATTGCCAGGATCAGCCACTACACGAGACAGATGATGATAAATGAGTAGAGCGGGTATAAAAGAAATTTTACAAAATGCGGCCCCAAATGTTCTTTTTTGCAGACAGACGAGCAATTTTCTACCGTAAAAAGAAAAAAATGCAGAAGTAGTTGGGGAAACAGCAATGTATAAGTCTATACTAACTTAGCTCTTCATTTCGTCTTTGAACATTACGAGGAACAAACAGTCCTGTACATATTCGCGCATCACCAATCTCTCTTTCTCGCTTGAGCATATATGGCGACGGCAAACGCGGTGCACACTTTTTTCTTCTGCTCACTTGCACGGCGCTCTAACGACCGGCACAGCTCCCCGCGCTCGCGACCGGCGCCAGACGGCGCAAGAGACAAAGACCGGCCCGTGTTCAATCATGGCGGGAGGTAGCGGTGCCTTCGACGGTCGCATCGAAGGCGTGATGCCGCGTAACGCATCGTTTGCGCCCCGCCTAACCCTTTCCATCAAACTCGGAGCCATGCGCCCGCCGGAGTGCCGATCCATCCCCGCCTACATGTCGTCGGAGAAAGACGCCTCGCTTATGTTTCTCCGTGAAAAGGCCGCAGCAGGGGGCCCTTGTATAATACTGCACTGCTTCAACGTCTGCGTCATTCGCGCTGTCTCGTCGTTTATGGTTGTTGCAGCGTTAATATGCATCCACGCAAACAGTTAGTAGCACTGTGCGCTTCCGCAGCGCATACGCACAATCCCGCTCTCCACCTTCTCCGCACGAGGAAGAAAAAGCGACAGAAGTTCCAGTGACAACGACTGTCGAAGGTAGCGCTAACGTCTCTTAAACCCACTGAAATTGCGTTGACGCGCGTTTCATATAAGCCACCAAAAACGTGAAGCAAGGGCTACAGTGCGCGATACACCCTGTAAAGCGCGGCACATGATACGCAATGGCCGCACCACGTGACAGTAGATTACGCTGTCTCACTACTGGGTGAGAAACAGCCCGAGCAGGCTCACCAAACCCAAGGGAGGAAGGCAATGAAGGCTTCGCCTAATTAAACGACTTATGCGATTGGAAGCGCATATTTGTCGCAGTGAGAATAGTTAAGTACTGTATGATGTAGCTTTGCTGAATTCCTTATACAATAGCGCCGGTCACCAGCATCTGTGGCTCTATAAGCCGATTTGCTTTATGTACCACATCTCGTTTCTTAGCGTTCGCAGTCAGAGATTAACAAAAAAAAGCCCTCTGATAGAAGGATTGGGTCGTCACTAGTCACAAAAGAACTAGACCATTAAATGTCGAAACGGGAAAAGAAAAACACTAGAGGTCATTCGTACAAATCTGCGATTGAAAGTACTTGGGATAGCAAGTTCAGGTCAATCTTGCACACGGTGCTGCTGACGTACGCATGCGGCACGGTATTGTGGCTAAATCTAGTATACACGGCTATTGCCACCATGATTTTGTTGAAAGATTTTGAGTCCTTTTCCGGCACATTTTTTTTTCTTGTGTGATCAAACATATGACACACAAGAGGCTTCAGACAAAATCATATACAAGGTGACTAATCAACGCGAACGTTTGATTCCTCCACTGCTTCATGTTCGCGCCACACTCACAGCTATTGGTGACGATTGGAAAGTATACTGCTACCACGGTACCAATCGCTGAGCCAAATCAGTGTCTCAGAAACGTCAGCTGCAGGTGAAACGCGTCGGTCCAGAAAATTCGTTGTCATTTACGTCACATTTAACGGTATCTTTACACACACGTTAAAAGGGGATGTCCGAACGGAGCGATTGCCAGCATGTCTTCGCAAAGCTAGTTTCACCGTTAGCTATCAGCATCCTCTTCCTGCATAGATAAGGTAACACGAACGAGCACGAACGCTATGGCCCAGTAATGCCAGTCTTTTGCAGATATTTAGCCTGGAAGTGGCGTTTACTCGTGCTTACGTGCACTTAATGTGATCCACCCACTCTGCAGACTGCGAGCTGTGTCATGTGTGAGTCTATAGAGCATGTACTATGTGGCTTCCCTCAGTACGTGGGAGAGGGACAGAGGTTGATTGATGACTTCGCCTGCCTGGACAGCCAACTGTTGTCAGAGGCAATAATATTGGGCCCTTGGAGTGACTGCATATCTTGTTTGCAGGAGGATCTGTCCTTACTCGACCTATTAATATGTACAGGCCCAGGCTTTCATTTAGGCTTAAGATGGTGTGCACGTGTTTTGCATGTTCCTTCTACTGTCATTGTCCCCCATCATGCTCCTCTTTCTTTCCCTCTTCCTATTTCGCCAGCTCAGAGCAGTTGTCTAGAGCAATCTACTTCAGGCCGACATCTCTGCCTTTCATATCCCCCTTTTCTTTTTTTTTTTGCTTTCTATTTGTGCTATGTTACCACTTGCTATCACAAGCAAAAAGCCATAAGCCCACACCTCGAAAGCACATATGACGCTTAAGAGGCTTCAGACAAGACACTTGAGGAACCAGTGCAAAGGCCAAGTTGTATAAGTATATGGAGATAAATGAGGGCGTTGGAGATTTATTTGTCAAGTTGGGGATTGAGGAGCTGTGTAGGAAGCTATAGTGGGAGCACGAATGGTGTCAAAACACTGTGTGAAACTTTGACAAGCTGTGCTATGGAGAATTCCTTCTTAGATCATCGCCGCACCATTGGCACAGGATCCTTTTTGCTGAGGTAAGACTACATGCTGCGCCGCCTAAAGAAGGTAATAAGGCTGCTCGTACATTATTAGCACCCCTTTTCGTCACCAACCAACCTTTCGCATCCCATACATCGTTGTTTTCTTCACCGGCGGCGTTCTGGAATGAACGGGGCGAGCGATAATCACGGGATTTCATTAACGAGAGAAAGTAAAAAAAGAAAAGCCCGCCCCCTCCAAAAAGAAAGAACGAAAGATAACAGCGCTAGGCTCACACAAATATAGGTGCACGGCGTTTCAGAGTACACTTTTCGCATATTGTAGCAAAAACAGCAAGCAATAAAGCATAAAAATAATGTAATGCGCGGTAATGATGAAAAAGGGAGCGAAATAACGAAGTTAAGGAAGCGTGTCTTCCTTTTCCTTTCTTCCTTTCTTTTCTTTTTTCTTCCTTTAGCTTCTTTCGCATTAGCGTTCCTTCACCCTTTCCATCCTTCCCGCAGAAACAAAAGGGGCGACGTGGCGCAGTCGATGCCGACGTTCGCTCCAGTAAGGGAAAATGGGGAGGAAGGAGGGGTGGCTCGCGTACGCGACGGCCCGTGAGTCCCGAAGTTGTCAGGCCTGCGTGATCGACTCGGCGTTATCGCTAAACCAGTTGCTCGCACTACACCTCGCGGACGCGAGTACGGGGGAAACGAGAAGAGAAGCATCGATCGGAGCACGCCAGCGAGTCGACGAGCGTGTGCGGCGATGGCTCGCGCGCCCGGGCGCTGCAACCGCTCCCGGGACTTTGGCGGCCGTCGCCGGTCGCTCCAGATAGAAAGAAGAAGGCAAAGAGAGAAACAAAAAGACGAAGTAAGCAAGGGAGTGCATAGATACCGCAAGAATTCGCACGTAATATGAAGTAGGAGCCGAGTCAACTGAAGTTTTTCGTTCCTAAGTATATAGGGTCCCCCGGTTGCCGGTCGCCTTGAAAAAAAAAAATCGAAGTGTTTGGCATCACAAGTGAGAGAGAAAGGAGCAAAAACGTAGTGCCCCGCGCACAGAATACAGCCGGAGCAAGTAACGTTCCCAAAGTCTGTCATGTAGGCCCGTAGGCCCGCAGACCGTATGAACTGCGCCGAGTTACTTTGGGAGCAATGGCACCAGTGTAGGACAACAAAGCGGACCTACGTACTTCCGGTTAACCTCTGTGCCTCCCTATACATTCCTTGTCTCGCTCTCTCGCCGACACCGATAGATTCATTCATAGTATTTAACACACCACAGAAACAGCGGGGCCCAACCAAGCTGACCCCCCGTGGATCTTTATGCGCAACCAAAGTACGGTGAACTGTCCTTTTTGTATCTATAGCTGCCAGCGAAACGCGGGCGCCGAGGCCGAGGATCGTGTCCGTGACCTTATGCAGAGCAGCACATAGCCATAGTGTCTGCGCTGTACGGCGGCAGCTGCCCTTATGAACAACCCCAGCATGCGTACTGCTTCGCGAACGCATGTGCTGAATGTAGGAAACAGAGGATAAAGGGGGCCGTGGAAACAAAAAAAAAATTATTAACTGCTGTCCGCTTATAAGGCAACTTTTAAAAGTACGTTTCACGTGCTTACGTGCTTTCTTGTTGTGTTTGCTTATGATGATGGTGATGATGATCATATCGTCGTCGAAAATCGATAAGTTCTTAAATACCTCAAAGCTTCAGCACCCATGTATACAACTCGTACGAGAATCAGACCTGAACGTTAAGTTCTCGGATAACATGCCGGATATCGCGGTATGTGAGCGGAGAAGTCGAGGTGTCGTCGGAAATGCCGCGCTCATCGAACCACACTTGGTTGCTCGCGTGCCTCGTATTAGCAGCGCACACTCCGTTGTCAAACCTGTCCCTGCGTCTACCGTACGCGCGCAGCTCGGATCTCGCTCGTTGAGTCGCTATCGTGCGAACGAGAAAGACACAGAGTGTGAAAGAACGAGCTCCTTCATCGCGAGTACCGACCGAAGTTCGATGGGCTCCCCGCGCTGATTGCGCATACGCAAACGCGGTCTGTCGGCGACGAGCGCGCCCAACTTTAGCTACTTTGCTCGAAAACAGCCCTCACTCCGCCTTAGAGCAGTCGATACGCTTTTCCTGCCACTGCGGGGCTGCGAAGGGGGTCGATCGCAGCCGACTCGAACTTGAGACGAGAGGGCGTCCTCCACAAACTGCTGCGCCGTCGGCGAATGACGTCACGCGTGTGCAGACTTTCTCTTTTATTTGTTTACTTATTTACTCATTCATTTATTTTGCAGAAGAGCTGTTGGGGGGAGTTCCGAAGCGGTTTTCGTGCGACCAAAACCGCCGCTGAAGTGCGCCGATGAAGGCCGGCGTGCCGATCAAAGAACAGGCAGCAACGCCACCCGCGTCTAAGTCCCGAATTTTTTGCTTCGAGAAGCTATTATCAATTATTATAAAATAAAAGTTACCTAGCGTATAGCTCACTCGAATAGGCGATAACTTTCTTCCTGCGGGGTTATTTTCAGCCAGTTTCTCGCAACACGTTTTGCCGGCTCAATGTTGGAGGTGGCTACTAGGAGTTTGTACGGCTGCGGCGGTGAACGGGCTGACAGCGTGGTTCCGCGTCGCAGCTCAGATTGCTCAGATTAATTGCTCAGATTGGCATACATCTACAAAGCTTTCAAATTTCGTGAGCAGTTTCTTCTGCTTTCTTTTTCTTTTTTTCGAATGAGCATAAAAGCATGTTTTATAGGGCTTTTTGTTTTACCTTTAAGACTGCAAGTCGCGGGCTGACGTTACGTACAGCCACGATAAGCACAGCCCACCAGCGTTCCGTAAGACAATTAAGTTATTTAAAATTTTTTTTTCTGGAATGTTACCTACCAGAATTACAATCTGATTATGAGCCACACCGTAGTGGGGGAATCCGATAATTCGGACCACCTGGGCTTCTTTAACGCACACCTAAGTTTAAGTACACGGATGTTTTCGGATTTCGCCCCCATCGAAATGCGGCGCCCCGTGGCCGGGATTCGATCCCGCGACCTCGTGCTTAGCAGCCCAACACCAAACTTAAATTATGTAGTTTCACGTGTCGAAATTTCACGGTGGGATACGAGGGTGGATACTTTGATGCTATATACTTGCGTCGCTCATAAGATACGCACTCTTTTGTGCAGTATAGAATGCACACAATACGCGGCGCACCTTACGCAAAGTGCGATACTAACACACGCAGCGTGTGAGGTCGTGCGTACGTAGCGAAAGGCGCGCGCACAAATAGCTGGCCGGACGCAAAACTAGAGAAGGGGATTGCTGACCTGCATGCGCAGGAGCCGGTAGTGTGCTACTCAGTGCCGCCATATGCCAGCTTCTGAAACTGTAGCCAATATCAGCCGCCACGAAGTCAACCCGCAAGCCAGAGTCATATCTTCTACGGGAGCCATATCGTAAAATTCGCTCTCGTGGACACACGACATCACGCGAGAACGATCTGCAAAGCCCGCAGAGCCAGCAGCGGACGCTACGCAGCTTTTGAAAATCTGCGGGCGCACTCAAGATTACGTGCGTGCTCCTGCGTATTGCGCATGCGCACTGTCGCCTCTGCGGGCTTCCTGCGGTCGCATAGCTGTTGCGGACGCCCAGCTAAAGCTGTCTATTGTCCGCACGCATTTGTGGACACGATGTAGGATATTGCGAATAGGCAGCTGCACAAATCGTGTGGACTTGAGATGTGTATGGGAGAAAAGAACGAAGCGCTGAAACAAAAAAACAAAGAAAACAGATGCCGTATTTGCCACATAATAGGCTTCATAAATAGAGCACAGCGCGAGCCGAGGGTATATTCCCGTGTACGACGTATCGCACAACGTAGCAGAACACGTAAATTAGGTTGTGCTTCTTGCTTAAGTCGGGTACCGAAAAAGGCACCTTAACGAACAGGATGCAGATGATATCAAGAACGCAGCCACACCGTGTATACATCGTTTCGGTATACGAAACCCCAAAAGTCTCAGCAGATAAGTCCCGCAGATGCAACTACAGACACGGAAAAATAGGAACGAGTTAACGCGACCTCACAAAGACCTAAGGCATCTAACGCGGTGGATTTGGACGAGGGATGTAAGAAACAAGAACACACACGGTGAGCGGCGACTATTAGAGTGATGCCAAATGGCCAACGGTCAAATGCCGTGTCGATACACTGCTGGCACCTCACTCCTCCAATCGGTCAGGCAGGCAAGCAGGCAGGCAGGCAGGCCGCCAGCTAGCTAGAGCTTGCAAGTCAGCGGCACGGCGCTGCCGAAGACAAAATGCTCTTCGCGGTTCGCTGACCCGCCAAAACTGAGCTGCCGTGCGGCTTGGCGTCACGAAGCCTCCTGATCCCTGACACGGGGCAAAGCCTCCTCCTTCCTCCGCGTCCCCTTCTTCCGGCTTGGCGAAGACGGTGCGCTGACGGTAATAATAAGGTAGTACCCAAGAACGTCAACAACAGAGAAAAATGCCCGTCACGCAAATAAAAGCAATATTAAGGAAGCTCCACAGGGCGTTACAATGCTTCAGAGGAGCCGGCTGAGGGTAGAGGCGATTTCTCTTGAGAAAAGGATTCTGTATGGCGTCCCGGGGCTTTCATCAGAGCAGGTGAGGAAAGAAGAAAAAATAAAGGTCAATGTTCGCGCGAAAGTTACGCACTGTTTGCTGGACACGGAAGATACGTCCGCCTCTGTGACGCGTACTTTAGTATCAGGGAAAATGTGTCAGTCGTTTGTGACTGTGCGAAGGTAAAGTAATATGATGAAACCTAGGAGTGTGCTCCTACAGTTTGTATAAATAGAATAACGAAAAAAGTAGCAGTTTCACCCGAAAGGCGAAGCATCGATTGTCACGGCAAATTAGTAGACAGCTATACGAAGTAAGGATAGTAGTTTGATCAACCGTATGAACTTGTAAACGTTCACTTACTAATTAAATTAACAAGCATGGTGTAAAGCGCCCACTTGCAAACACGAACAAATCTCACTCGATGACTGCGGATACCCGCTTTCAAAACGCTGGAGTGAGGAAGCGCGGCAGCAGCAGCGAGTGAATTGACCTTCGTGCTGCCTCTCGCTTCAACGCGAGCTGAGCGGCGAAAACCCAGCGCACACGAAGCTTTCAGAACCTGGCGTACTCTGTCTCCACCGCAGATCGCTTTGAAGATAAGGCCCGCAAGGCTGCGCCATACGCCGCCGCCGCCGCAGTAGAATGCTCCCCCCCCGTCTCCTCCCTCCCTTCCTCCCAGCGCCTTGCGCACGACGGAAGACGGCGCGCTTCCTCCCCGCTTTCCTCCACTGCGTGCGCAAGATTGAGGCACGATCGTCGGCTTACCGTCGCACGCTCTCAATCACACATATTGCATGCCGCGCCCAGCGACGATGTTATCGTCCTCGGACTTTATATGGAACATCACGATGACACCAATAGCAACGAAAACGGAGGATATACGCCTCAAGTGTCCATATATTTGCTATCGCAATAAAAGAAATCCAGCCGTGCTCTAGCTGTGAAGCCTCACTAATGGCGCAAAAATACAGCGGCTCAGTAGTGTGGCAATATAAAAAACACGATACATTACAAAGAAAGCGATCGCGCATGTGTCTACTCCAGGGTATTTACAATACCGGGCATAGCGAAAGGGACTGCCATCCGAAGGACTTTTATAGTAAACACGAGTCTGCCGTGTCAATTATAGCACTGCGGCAGCCGTTACTCGGTATCCTAGTAATTAACATTCTATTACAATTTGTTATTGTTTGATTTCGATATAAATTACAAATACAATGAGAGGGCGTTGTGTTTAAGGCTATCCTTTTCGCTGCAACAAGCTGCCAAATCCATAACTGGAGACGTTTCCAAACGTGATTTTCTGGCTATAAGTACTCACTAACAAACTGACGTCATTGCGAATTTCCCAGAAAAGCTACGGTGCAGCCGCTTTTACGAAGCCCGTGTCATACTGACAACGCGAAGTCGGTAAGGATGTGGCGTGTCAGGCAACATGTTTAACATAATAAAAAGCTACCTGTCCGAACGAAAGTACAGAGTAAGGGTGGGAACTGCAGTGTCGAGAGCCTTTGTGCAAGAAAACGGTGTACCACAAGGAGGAGTGCTCAGCTGCACACTATTCTTAGTTAAAATGAACACACTACAAAAAACACTCCCATCATTTATATGATGGGAGTCTATGTCTATGTAGATGATATACAGATAAGCTTTAAACTATGCAATCTGTCCATATGCGAGAGGCAGATTCAGCTGGGAGTGAACAGGCTTTCAAAATGGGCTGACAAGAATGGCTTTCGCTTTAATGAAGAAAAGACGACATGCGTGTTATTTTCTCGGAAAAGAGGCATACATCCTGAACCGAATATTACGATGAACGGGTATGTGCTTAGTGTAAAAAAGGAGCAAAAATTTCTTGGCGTTATATTGGATGATAAGCTCTCGTTTGTGCAACATATAAGAACATAAAAATGAAATGCTTAAAAACTATGAATATCCTCAAAATTCTTTCGCACCAGTCGTGGGGAACTGACAAGAAATGCTTGCTCTCGCTGTATAACAGTTTGATTAGAACACGTATCGATTACGGGAACATTGTTTACCAATCAGCTTCACGTTCTGTTTAAAAAATTCTGGATCCTGTACATAACCTTGGCATGCGACTAGCCCTAGGTGCATTCCGTACTAGCCCTGTTCCAAGTTTGCACGTAGAAGCTAATCAGTGGAACCTAGACCGACAACGTAAGTATTGTAGTTTTATGTACGCACTTAAGATTAGTTCCAACCGAGAACACCCGTGTTACCAAATGTTGAAGAGCACAGAAACGCAAACCCTCTTTGCAAAGCGGCCATCATTAGCAAAGCCATTTCCATTGAAAGCACTGTCGCTATGTCAAGAAAACAACATATTGCTGTCGGACGTTCACCTGCATAACACTAACGAGTTAGTAGCACCATGGGAATCAGTCACCATATATTCTGACTTCTCGTTCACAGAAACAAACAAAAAGCATACACCCCAAGAAGCTATAAAACAACACTTCTGATCACTACAGAGTAAGTACAAGTGTCCAGAATTTTACACTGATGCTTCAAAAACTGCTGAAACAACATCATGTGCTGCAATCGGTCCAGATTTTGTAGCCCATTTAAGATTAAACAAATACACAAGTATCTTCACTGCTGAAGCTCAAGCTATACTCCTCGCCGTCAAAGAAATAACAAAACAGATCAATCAATCGATAATATACACAGATGCCTTAAGTGTGGTCCGGTCAATACACCTTGAAAAACAAAGAAAGAATCCGGTGATAAACACTCTCATCAGCAGCTTAACCTTAGCCTACAAGAGAGGGCTACATATTATAATCTGCTGGGTACCTGGCCATACTAGTATACCTGGTAATGAAGCGGCAGACGCAAATGCGGCCTTAGCAGGTCTAAGGCCCCAAATAGATGTAAGTTATGTTCCATATACAGATATGAAACCTGTCGTTCGAGGAATACTGCGTCACGCATGGCAAGAAGCTTGGGACACAGAAAATAATAACAAACTTCACATCATCCAACCCTACATTACCCAAACACCTGTACACCGGCATAGACAGGAGGAAGTAATCATGTCGAGACTGAGGATAGGACACACACATGCAACACGCTCATACTTGCTAACCGGTACTGATCCACCGGTCTGCATTAGATGCGAAAATCAACTCACAGTCATCCATGTTCTTATACAATGCCCTGGCATGGAAGCCACGCGAAAAAATACTTTCCTGAACTTTACCGCACCAATTTACCTATGCACCCTGCATTTTTCCTATCGGCTGAGCCGATGTTCCCCCTCGACCGGCTGTTAAGTTATCTTAATGATGTTAATTTTTCGAAGAATATATCTTACCGCCTTTAACCTCATCTTCCCTACGCTACCCGAAATCCGACATAATCATCTTAAATTTTCCCAAGAAATGCAAGCCTTATGTTTTTAATTCCTAGGCCTTTACAGCCACCGCAGTACATCACAGGCATTGCAACCCATTATACCCACTGACATGTTTATAACATTCTACCGCGCTACTCAACATCGTTGCTGGCGCTCTTTGGTCGTTGTAGCCCTTGCGCTATAAAACACTAATTAATAATAATAATAATAATAATATAGCAAGCGTTGAAAGCCACCCTTGTTCCTCGGCGGTGCTTTACGAAGAAGCCGCGGCTGAAGCGGACACCACATCTGACTCGTGGGTACCTCCAATTTTAAGGGAAACGTTTTATTAGTATTAATTGCAATCAATTTTAACTTTCTTTTAATTAAATGTCATGGGAAAAATATTGCCACGAAGATCTACGGGGCACACATTCTAGTTTACTTGTGATATCAACGCTTAAGTACTAAGGTGCTTCCCCTAAATGTGGACGACCCTGTAATTGGCATATCTTCACAGGGTCGACACCGTAGGAGTACTACTTGTTGGGCTAGTTGGTGAAACACGTCTATTAGAAGAAAATGCAAATTAATACGCATGCATAGATGAAGTATAGACAGCAAAAGCGCCGACGCCTACATTGCGGTTCGTGAAGTCGCCGTGTCCACTTCACGACCCGAGATGTCAGACCCTGGATTGACAACGGAGATAAACTCAACGTGCTTGCTGTCTTATGCCAACACCAAAGCTATCGAAAATATTAAAAGCGCGTAGGTGGCCGTAGGCCGTAATCCTTCACTGTCATGACCTCACGTGTCAACATAGCGCGTCATGACAGAAAATATACTGGAAACCCGCGCCGAATATTTGACTGTCATGAGCTGCGCGTAGTTTCCGCCTTTAGACTAAGTTCCCGGTGTGTGTTTTTTTATATATTAGCGGGCTCAGTATGATTTGCAACGCGGGAGCCCATTACCGAAGGAGTTTCGAGAATGTATAGCAGGAGTAACGCAAGAATTTTTTTTTTTAATTTCATCCAATGGCAGAATGGAATCCCATTTAGAAGAAAAATGGTACCTGTAATTTTTCTCAGCTGAGAAGGAGTGGCAGATTAATACCATGTTGCAACTTATATTGAGAAGGACGGTACCTGCTCAAAAACAAATCGCCGTCACCGAAGAGGCAAGAAATGAAATGTAGGGAATCAATCTTCCAAACACCAATCTGCAAGTTATCGTTCTATTAGTGATAGGATGCTATAATTAGTGCTTGCAATGGTTGTGAATTCTCTTGTCTGAAGCCTCAGATATGCGTAATCACGCTAAAGTTTACTTGCCGTAATAAGTTATACTTATTGTTTGTCTTGGTACGTGTCACTGTGTTTGAAACCACTTGTGTGTCATATGACTAATCACGCAACAGAACAAAAAAACTCAGTGTCCTTCCACTCTGTGAAGAAGAATGACCAGCGAAGCTGTGTATGTGGGTCCCTTAATGGCGAACTGCACCTCTGCCGCGGGTCGGCCCGGCACTGCACTATCTTCGGGATTCTCTTTCTACACGCGGACACGATAATGAAGAAAGTAGCCCTTAACAGCTTCGCTGTAAAAAAGATGAGGAAAACACCCAAAAATGTTCATCAACACTTCGGAGGCAACAACTTTCATAGGTGGCACATTTGTTTTTCATTCACTCCTTAAGTTTTGTCAAATTTAATGACAGCTTAGGCAATTTGTTGAGGGTTGCGAGTAATTAAATGAGGTTGTCAGCGTAATGTGTGAATAGATAAAAGACTCTACTGGCGCATTATTTCGCAAGCCATGCGAAGAACCTCACAGCTTTTCTGGCGCACCCGACGCAATAACCTCTCAGAACTCGGAATACTTGTTTCCTCGTCAGCGTACAATACTTATGTTTACGTGTGCTGTTCCTTTATCTTCTGTATTCTTCGGGCTGCGCTCGGCGAGCAGCCAGGCCAGAAAAAAAAACGGGAAGCAGAGAGGCTGAAACGTAGTCGAATCGCCGATAGAAAGTCAACCCAAAAGAAACCTGTGCATATACGTATATGCAACGAATGGCAAAAAAAAGGGGGGAAAAAATGTGAGAGACTGCCTTCCCTCTGGCCATCAAATGTCTGCAGCTGGCACGGTGCTTCCGGGAACACGCCGTAAGCGAATCGAACGTCTCTGCGCTCGCATCGATGGACCGCAAAGCTCGTTCTCCCCGCAGCTGTCAGCTGCTCGGGGCAGCCCATTGTGCGGCCGTACGAACGCCCGGGACCACTTTCAGCCATTTGGGAATCATGTTTCACTTCGCATGACTAACTCGTGCCGTAATAGGGCGTAACTGAGACACTCTTGCTCGCAGCAGTCGATATATTTTTGTTTTGACGAAGTGCCTGCATTTTATGGCCTTCTGTGACGTTTACGTTACGGAGCTGCCGTGACCTGCGGTGGCTGTCATGGTTGCGCGAAGAGAGAGAGAGTTTGCAGAAAGCGTCGAAATATTGTAATAAGTATTTTATTTGCTAAGTACTGTATAGTTATGTTTCTTTTCCGTTATATATAACTTACACGTATTATTTCTGCTCCTCGTTCTCCTAATAGTACTGTGGGCACTGCTCACTCGGTGCCCTGAACAGACCTGTAAGATATATCAAATAATAAATCTGCTTACAAGGCTGCTTGCGTGCGCCCTAGACTTTTAACCATTTTATCAGGTCTAATAAAATTAGTTGCTCTCATTTTTATTGTATGTATCTTTACGGAAGCTGTTACCGTTTACTGATTTGCATAATCGTGTTTCTATTCTGCTGTGTACTACAGCAGAATTTTTACACTTTACATTACAGGTTTCATGTTGCTTCTCGTTCAACCCCCATTACCCAATGCACTGAACGGACCTGTAAAGTGCGTTCAATAATAAATCATAGTAATCTTAAAATAGTTGTCGAAACCAAGAAATAGCTTCCCAGTAGACGTGCCGACACATGTCGTTGGAGACGCTTATTGGTCAGCTTTATTGATTGACGCTGTGAGGCGTGCGAGTGTTGTGACATCGCACTGCCGGTAGGATCAGCGTGAGCTTACAATCCTCATTGAAATATTTGCGAGCACACATACGGCGCGCTGGTGTCAACGTCGGCCCACCAAGTCGGCCCACCCTTCGACAGCACTAACCACGTCGTTGTCGGCCACACAGCCGCTCACACATAGCGGAGGAAAGAGAGAAAGCAGAGCTTCTCTTTAAAAAAGTAACTTCTCTCTGATGGGGTTCACTTCGCCATCCTTCGCCATACGCTGGTTGCTGGGGGATGCTTTCGGGAGGGAGGAAGGGAGGAGTGGCAGGTAGCTGTGCGTGCATGTCCGTGCGTGTTTGTTTAGAGCTGCATTGAGTTAATCGAACCCTTAAGCAATGAGAGAGTTCTTAATTGCTGCTTCCGTCTCTGTCTTTCTCCCAATTTACCTTTTCTGTGCGTTCGGTTCTTCATTTCTTTGCGTTTCATTCACTCCCGCACAAGCACGAACACAAACAGTCGCACTTTCTCTGCCTCAGCGTGGCCTGGTGGGTTCCACAAACCGGCTGCACATGCTTAAAGCTCTTCCTTTTGTAATTCAGAGACGACACCCCATGACTTCATCCCATTTTGTCTCGCATGATCCCCCCCCCCCCTCACCGCATTCATATCTTTCCTAAAACACAAACCTGTTTAGTGGAATGACCCGCCCCAAGAAAAGCGCAAGGCTCCTGGAGCGCGATCGCTATTATCTCGTGCGTTTTCTGACAGCGCGGCACCTGTCATGTCGACGCGAAAGTGACGGCAGCTCTAACCGAAGAACTCCGTGTCGAGTACATTTTGTTGCGTATGTGCTTATATAGGCGGCTTATCATTTGCCTTGAATCTCTGTTTCATTTAATACAAGTTTGAATTCGGTCACTCGATCGGTTCCAAGCCCCTTTTATTCGGTAAAATCCGGCACATAATGGTTCGCAAGCTTTCATTATTCGGCAAATGCTACAGACATAATGAGCGCAGCCATTACATGAAGACCTTGAGCTAGAACTTAATGACTTAATGGCATTGGTGGCACGGGTGTATAAGCAACCAGACAATTCTTATGTCAGCGACACATGATTCAGGTCGGCCCACGAAGTGCCGTCCACATTATACGCGATCCAATTCCTCACTATGCGATAGAGTGTGGACCTTTGTCCCACACAGTATCAGTAACGTGTTGGACCACACACGTACGCTCTAAAGCTTGTGACGAGTTTACACGTTTTAGCAAGCATTATCTACCACTTGTGGCGAAAACCTGATAAAACACAGCTGAGTTAGGCAAGCTTAAAAAGAAGGGGGGGGGGGGGGGAAGCTGCTACAACATACAGTTAAACGGTCATCTGTCCTCTTTCGCCACCAACGTGATTCTTGTATGCTTACTATTTGACTAATTAGGAAAAATAATAAACAAATGAAACAAACAGCTTGGGTAACGTTAGTTGAGGTACCCTATGCAAGGTGACCCAGCTAACTTTAGCCAAGGTTTAAAAATATGCGAATACCACATTCCTGGCCAGAACCGAGGTAATTTTTGCAGTCGCTTGGAGATACTCAAAACATTTATTTTCATTCCCCTGATTAGATAATTAGCATTAATTATGCATCAACTTCTCTAATGTTATAATTGGATTAGAAGTGTCAATGAGAAAATTGTAGAGCAACATGAGAAACTTTCGATATAGTTTTCTGTTGTTCGACACGTGCTACATAAAAGTGTTTTCCGAGCCTAAAAGAAGCCCGCGAATACACGCAAAGTGTCTCGAGCGGCCGGTCGCCGAGCAATTTTGCGTGCATTTGCGGGCTTCTTTCACGCTCAGAAAAACACCTTTATGTAGCACGTATTGAGCAACATAAAGCTGCATCGGGATTATTTCATGTGGCTCTACAGTTTTCTTATTGACACTTTTCATCTAATTATAATATTTGAGAATTTTATTAACGAATTAGGACTAAATATCTAATTAGGTGGAATGAAAAAGTAATTTGAGTGTCTCCAAGCGACGGCAAACAACATTACCTTGGTTCTGTTCAGCTACGCGGCATTTGCATATTTTTAAACCCTGGCTAAAGTTAGCTGGGACACCCTGCATATTGGCACGTGCAGAATTCTTGTGACTGTGCTTTATGCTACTGCTATTCTTTCTTAAATTCCTAGTAACCGTTATCTCGCCTGCAAGAGGACGTCCAGAATGAATGCCCTGTTTCTCGCTTTTAATGAGCCCATCAATACGCATTCCTTGCCATCCTGGAATAAACAGCTCCCCCATTCACCACCTCCGGACGTCGAATATAACTTACCGCAATCTGTTGGGCAAAGTAAACTCTGAAAAACGTATAAATAAGATACATGCAGTGGTAGGAGAACCGCGAGACGGCGCTTCTGTTCTTTTCTCCTCCTTTTTTTTTTTCATCGGAGCTGTTTATGCCGACCCTGTGCCGTCGTTGTCGGAGTTCGCTAAAACTATCATCATCAGCAATGACTCAAGCGCCGTCGTCATCTTCCACATCGGGTTCCGTTGCCGCTCGTCATTCCAGCGTAGAATTTCACTTCTGTCGTCGTAAGGGGAGGCCACGTTTACGGGGGTTTGAGTAATTGCTTGAGGGGGTATGAGCTATCCATTGTCTCACGCGACGGACAAATTTAACTTTGAAGAATCGCAAGCAGCATTGCCGGGCGGACGCTGCTAACCACGCCACCGAGCAAACTCGAGACATCGAAAGCAAGCGACAACGGCGCACTGCGGGCATACCGTCACTGACGCCGTTCTCTCCGCCGCAGCCGAACGTGTGTGTAACCTCATTAAGAAACACAAAGACGTCAATCGTCAAACCAATCCAACCAATCGTCAAAATGATTGCAGCGCCCGCATCTGCAGTGGTGAGCTTCGCGCCTTATATACGGAGCTTCGTATTAGTGGTTCCGCACATTCCATCCCAGCTACAACTATGGGAAGACCACGAGTGGTGCGCATTCCTGAGGAAGAAGGTGCCTACCGCGAGCGTCAGCGAGAGTTGGCTCGTGAATGGGCTCGTCGTCGTAGGGCCTGCCTTACGCTCGAAAAGGAAAAAAAAGGAAAAAAGAAAACACTGAGCGAACCGCAAAAAAAAAAAAGAGCACTCTAAAGCATACTTACCACGCAAAGCATGCAAAAGCGAAAATGAGGTGAAAGAATGGTGAAACGAAAGATTTACAATATAGACTGCTTGCGAAGTTTGACTTTCCATGGTGCAACACTCGGTCTAACTAACGCAGCTTCGCTGTTCGACCATCTTCACGGACTGGAAGGGGCGGTAATCTTTTTTACGCTGTTCCGTGGTGTGTTGTGAGCGTTCGAGGTGCCGATGCAAGCTGTACGCCTCCAAGCCGCGAACTGCGATTACGTTGCCAAGAAGCCGACAAACTAGAAGCAAGCTTCCTGTTCTCCTTCTTACGTCATCCCTTAAAATGCACGCCGTAACGCTGATGCGACGGTAGTCGGTTGCCTTGACCCCGTTCCTTGTAACCTGGCAATGCGCCGCAGTTCAAGCAACTATGCTACGCTGGCTGTTTATTTTTCCGGTTTTTGATTTTCGCACGAATTCAAATCGCGGGCTGAAACAAATGTAGGGGACACGGGATGAGGCAAAGCATGTCTAATTTTGCCCGCTAACGCATGCGATGACATCACTCACAGGCCTAGTGAAAAAGAGCGGAAAAATTTACTAAGGAAAGGGCAGAAACGTCGGTCTGATGTAGACTCCTCTAGCCTGCAAAATTTTCCGTGAAGCTATGACGTCGTAGCATTACTATATGCTAGCTAACGAAATGTTGTGTGTTCAAGAACTAAAGCTCGACGATTACCCTGAGATGACAATTTATTGCCACAAGCACTAGGCTGGCCTAATATATAGTTCTGCGGAAGCCCGCAAGGTGGAGAGAAGTAATTAATTAAGGGAAAATGTAGCAATTGCTACGATAGGGTGGGTGTCTCATTTCCCCCCCCCCCCCCATTTAAGCACTAGGTTGGTATGCAATTGGGATGAAAATGTCAAAGCCATCTGGATACGAAGGACAAACGTCACATCCGGGAAAATATCAAAACACGCATACTGAATTATTTTAAAGCTTTCCTGCACTACATCAATACACTACAGTGTAAACCCGTGCTTATAGCCTAGGTGATCGCTGAAAACAAAAGTAGTTTACTACGAACTCAAAAAGTTGTCAACCAAAATTATAACCATTACGACAGAGGGGCACTTCACAATCATTGAATTCATCGCTTCGGTAGTCTTCCAAGGTCGACGATGGCCCTCAAAAGGGCGCTAATTCTCGGGGTTTTCAACACACCTACGAATTGCGGCTGCTTGTCGCACAGCTATCAATGACATCAAAAAGGTCAAGAGGCATGCAAGTTGAATGTATATTGTAACTTATCGCATGTGTGCATGTGTGTGCCACCTTATGAATGTATTACTATAGCCGCTCCTTTGTGTCTAGTACCTGGTAATCACGATCGACTGTAGCGGGGCTAATAACTGAGCTGCATCATCCTTTCTCTGGCTGTAAGCCGATGCCACGCGCTTCGTTACACATACAATCATTCTGCCGAGATAACTGGTGCGGCAGGTCCGCTGGGTAAGAATGACGAACAGCTTTAACAATTTCAATTGCTTTGATCTGCCTCTTAGACACAACGCCCTGTAATTATTACCCTTACGATTCCGCCAGGCAACAAAGCCGAAAATTAAATAATAATGGAATAAAAGAAGGAGAAAAGGCCAACAAAATGAGCTTCACGCACCCGATACTTCACACTGTGGAGGCATGGGAGAGCGCCGTCAGCCCCGCATAATCCAGCCTTGGGGGAGCACACAGTAGTGACCGTGGTGGCCCGGGTGTCGTGGTCGTCGCCGCCGCCGATGGGGGCGGCCCACGCAGTGCGGCGGACACAGCACCGGGTCGCCTGCTGGGCTTCACACACGCGCCGTTGGCCGACCGCCGTCGTAGTCGCTGGCGCCGATCTCACGCCGATGAGCAACGGACGACCGCCGCGGCGCCCTCGGGCCTTCAAAGCACGACGCGGCCACCAACATATACGGCGACGACGATACTCCAAGAAAACGCGCGCGTGCGCGCGCGGATTCACCGCTCACGACGTCGAAGGCGAGAAGCCGAACGGCTCTCGCGCCGCCGTTGGTGCTGCTGCTGCCGCGATCTCCACCACTGCCGCCCCCCTCCGCCGCTATATCCCGGGGGCGCTCACTCCCTCACTGCTTCGCACTTGCGCCGAGCGCTCTGCTGTCCCCTGCGCGCGCGTGTGTGTGTGTGTCTGCTGCTGCGGCAACAGCACGGGGCGCCTTTGCTCCTGCGCCTCCTTCGGAGGTCTGCACTGCACCCGATGCGGCTGAGCAAAACTCCCCTCAGCAGCTGCGGCAACGGCCGAGCCGGCGGGGTTTCCTCGGAGCGCAGCGGCGAGGCAACGACGGCAAGTCAGCCACGACGACGATGCTCAACGCACGGCCGGCAGCTCGCCTCGCTGCGACGACGACGGCGGTGGCGCCTGCTGCCATCGCCGTCGCCATTTTGGCCAGACTCCAAAAAATTTGAGGCGAACCGACGAATGGAGTGAAGCCCGAGCGAGGGGACGCTGCAGTGCTGTCCGTGACGTGGCCCGGTCACGTGGGAACCCGGCGCAACCGACCCAGGGCGCGTGCGCGCCGCGCACGCGAACCGCGGAGGAGGTTCGAGCTCCTGGCACGGAGAGGCTGCCCGTGTTCGCTGCCGCTCGCTGCGAAGCTAGGCCACTAGGTCAGAGGAACGATGCGCTGGTCACGCATGAAACGCCCAGAGGGCATCGGGAAGATTTCAGCCGGAGTCGAACGGAGTCTCGTCATCGCTGAAGAATCTCGCCGAAGAAAACGCTCTGCAATTTGATCCCTTAAAGTAAAGTAGATGCCGCGGAAACTGCGAAGACGTGAACGTTGAAAGCTTCCGGTCGAGGAGCTGTAGCGATCACTGGCTTTCGACTTCTGGCAATCCTACACTCTATCAAACAGCCCACACCGTTCAGCCGGAAACCCACGTTCTTCCTATAGGTTATCAGTCGTTGCTTCTACAAAGCATGCTCGACGAATAAATCTTGCTCTAAACATTGGGCGCTGACACTTCGGGTGCTCTTATCTCTTTTATCTCTCACACAGACACAAGCTGATATCGCAGCGACAAACCTACTTGAAACAAAATAACTGAACGCACACCAACAACGTTTGCTTATTTCCCATCTTCTTGCATGTGCGTGCGATGTTTCTTGGCAAATTTGTAGGCGCAAAAAAGACACGGCTCAAAAGGAAGGTAAAACACGGGACTAGGCACTGTTTCTTTTTCTCAAAATTGTGAACTGCACTAGACAGGAAGACGAGGAAGTAGACAACACAATCATACACAGCATGGATATTGGCTAACCAGGCTAAGTCAACACTTTTCTGTTCACTTCACAATGTAGGAAAAATAATTTAGGTGTTGACAGCCACCAGGCGCATAAACAGCGACAACTACACACAGGCTCGGCGTACGTCGTTATTAAGGCAAATGCCTTATATTCCCCATGAAGCGGTAAATCTGGCGAGCGTCCGGCGTTAACATCCGATGGCAATAAAGCTTACGTGACCAAGTGCTAACGTCACGTTCCCAGCGCTGGATGCGCTGGACCTGCTGCGGCTCGTACTGTGAAATCCCACGGTGAACATCCACGGCGTCGGACGGACGCCGTAGCCCACACCCAAAAAATTGACTTTGCCCAATTCGACAATTTTTACTCACGTTCCAAACCAACCCGGCCCACTTCCAAAATTGACTTGACCCGCCCCAAAATTTCGCTAGCCCACACCCAAAATTGAGTTGACCCACTGCCAAAATTTCGGTGGCCCTTCCTCAAAACTGACTTTGCCCAATTGGAACACATGACCAAGTGAAAAGTATCGGGCGTTAGAATGCTTTCACGATCAGTGCACGTCAGGAGTCCTAAGTGCCTCTGTATTTGTAGCTTGCATAGCAAACAACATGGTACCAAACCGCGACTGAGAAGCCAGTAAAAAAAGAAAACAAAACTTCCACGTGCAAACCGACCACAACATAGAATACGAGAAGCTTAAGTTAACGCGCTGAGATGGGCAGTGGATGTGCATAACACACACAAAACTGTTGCAAACGTCACAGGGAGGTGAACCCGCCACCTTGATATGTTCGACGCTGCGCGGTACAGGTGCCGACCACGGACACCGGAGGAAGTGCAGCAGTGTCAGTGACGCTATTACAGAACACCTTCCATACGCACTGGGATTTAAACCGGATGAAAGCATTAACTGGTCATCAGTCGACATAAGCAAGCGACGTTTAGAGTATCGGTGGAGAAAAAAAGCAGGGAACACATTGATAGGACTGGATTCGTTAGAGGCATAGGTAATGAACGGTACAAGGTAGATGCCGAAGTTTTAAGGAAGGTAAAAAAATATTGAAGAGATTTAAGACAAAATGTTAGACTGAAAAGCATGTATAGCATATCTGAATAGCTCAAGCAGGCTGGGTGAATATTTGTCACTGCCCCTTTTCACAGGGGACGCCAACATATCATAACGATCATGATAGAGCGTCAGGCAAGTGACAACACCTAAACTACTCTTTCACCGTGATTGACAGGCTGCAAGGACACGCCACCCTTCCCCGTACGTGAAGGCCTCTGTTCGTTTTGCAAACGTCTTAGAACGCGTGCCACTTCTACTTGGTGCCGGCCACAGAGTTTCTCACAGTAATATAGCGAGAAACTCAATGGTGCGGCAGCAGCCACGCGTCGCAGAAAGGCGCGTGCATTGTTTAACGCGACAGCGTTAAGGACCCCGTATCGCAGAAAATCCGGCGATGGCGTCCTGCGTCGGCGTTGCACGTCGTTTCGGCAAAAATAATTTCGAACCAAATTCCGAACCAAATTCCGAACCAAATTCCGAACCACGCATGCCCAATCGCTCCTCTACCACCAAAGTAGCTCATACCTTGTACTGCATTCTTTGCAAAGTTATTCCTCAGAATTTTGAGAACGGAAGCCCACAGACAAATATAATGAGTAATGTAATGTAAACACCGACCGCGCATGTCCTTTATGTTAGCTCTTCTCAGACTGAAGTATGAAAAGTGCCAAACAATAACAGGAGATTGACCCACGCAAGGGGCCGCGTTTCCAGCTATGATAGCAAACCCCCCACAATTTCAATCCTCTTTAATGTCGCCATTTGAGTCGCATATATATATATATATATATATATATATATATATATATATATATATATATATATAAAGTTTAATTGTATATCGAGAGTGAGCCTTCCCACAGGAGGAGGAGGAGGAGAGGCCTATCGTGCTACTCCAGGTGAGACGATGAGGGATGAAAGATAAAAAGTCCGAGGAACCCTAAGCACTTCTGAGTTGTGGATGCGAAAACATTAATGTCCAACTGAACGCCTGCCGCTGAGCGGTCCTTCGAGTTAAGAACTCTTCGACGGCAAGTGAGCGCGTTCGGACATTTGGTGCGTTCATATTTGGCCTCCCCGAGGCGCAAACGAGAGCTTGCGCGGACAAGGAACATGCAGACCACACAGGCTTGCGAGAGCGAGAGCTAGGGTGACGTGGCGTCGCGGCGATCTCCTCTCCCCTCAAAAAACCTGGCGCGCTGACCCGGCAGCAGAGTTGAGTTGAGTTGAGTGGTCGTAGGCTACTGGTGGGATTAGCCTTGCAGTTGCTGCCGGCAATTGCAGATGTTCGCTTTCGCCCGCTCTGCTACGTCGAGCCACGCTCGTGACGTGGTGTCGCAGCACGTGGGAACTCCGCCGAGGCGCGCTCGTCACATATCGCAGTCACTGGGAGTTTGCGTGCGGTTTCGCTGCTACAGATGACTGACGGCGGCTTTTTTCACCGAATGAACTATTTGACGTTTTCGCATAAATAGCGAGATAAAATCGGCCACTTAAGTATCCTCACGTCATTTGAAGGCGAAAGCATGAGGACTTGTCTAAATTATCACCTCAAATTAAAGCTCCCCTTTAATCCACCTTGTTCTAATTTGTACCAAATTAATCAACTTTAATCTACTTCGCTCCCATTTGTACAAACCTTAATCCACTTTGCTTCACCTTAATCCACCTTTGTCTAACTTGTATCACGGCCTTAATACATTTGCATCCACCTTACTCCACTTTAATACACCTTGATGCACGTTTATTCGCCTTCATTTACTTTGCTTCAACATCTTCAACGTCTTCATCAGTAGTTTCGGGAAGTACAGTTAGCTTACGTTGTTTTCCGATGATTTTGTTTACAATTTCCTACAGTTTTTTTGTCTTACCAGCGGTCTGTGTAATTAGGTGAGTATAATACGCCCTTTTGCGCGATCGAATCAGCGACAGATTTATTCCGCTGTACATTGAATTGCTGTGAGTAGTATATCTTGTTTTTCATGGTGCCATTTGTGATGCCAGTGTTCTTTTTCTTTAAGTGTTTGAAGTATCTGCTCTGTGATCCAAGGGCGCATGGGTTTATCATGTCGGCCCTTCGAGACCTTGCGATTACTCTTTCTACAACAATATTGATATATGTAATTAGGTTAGTTATTTCAATATCGATATTCTCGTTGTATGTTTCACTGTAGTTAATGCAAAGAATTTCTTCTCGTAATATCTTGTAATCTATTTTCGTTAAAATGTTATTTCTCATCCGCTTGGTACTAGTTGAAGAATCTAAAGCGCGTATCTAGATTTGTTAATACGTGGTCAGTTAAGGACGAAGATGCCTTAGTTATACGCGTCGGTGACGTAGTTAAATTACGATAGTTGTATGATTGCAACAAATAGCTATAGTCACGGTTATCCATGTTATACGTGTTTATGTTCATGCCGTCTACTATAACCACTGGTTCATTTAGGTGCCTTGAAACAGCTCAGAAAATTGACTCCAGCTCAGAAATCCTACGAGGCTGCCGCTTGGGGGGCGATGGACTGCACCAATAATGACTTCATACTCAAGCCGAATGAAAAGGAATTCAATGTCATTGTAACTATATGTGCCCGCTGCAACTTTACTGTACGATATATTACCTTTTACGAACAATGCAACGCCACGCCCGCGTGAACTTGAGTCGCGCGCGTTTGATTCTGTTCTGAAACCTGCAAGACTGATTATTTCACTTTCTTGCAGCCACGTCTCAGCTGTAGCAATGAAACTGAACGAATGCGCATGCAGCGACAGGAAAGCAGAAAGGAAGTTTACGCTTTTATTAACACTACGGACGTTGCAATGAAAAACTGAAGTAGATTTTGCTCTACAAAGACTGGCGATCTTTTTAGTTGAACAGATATAGACCATGAAATCATTATATCCAACCTCATCGACCTGGGACTTCCACCGCGGGTGATAAGATTCATCTACTCATTCCTTCAGAATCGCACATTTGCGATTAGAGTAGATGGAAGGCAAGAAGGACACTTCACATCGAACAGAGGAGTCCCACAAGGTTCGGTTCTGGCTCCTCTTCTCTTCAACGTTGCTCTAATACCTCTAGCCTGGCAACTGCATCGGATTCCAGATGTGAGGTTCTTAATCTATGCGGATGACGTCACTTTGTGGTCCGTGCATAAAGATATCTCTAGACAAGCTCAACAGCTTCAAGAAGCCCTTGATGTGCTGAACAACTACGCTCGGAAAGCAGGATTGGACATTTCCGCCCAAAAATCAAGCTATGTTGTGGTGGCCAACAAGAAAGGACGCACAAGAATCACGCAGCACCCCTTTACATTTAGACTCGGCGCAGTGACAATCCCTGAGGCTTCTGAGGTCCGCATACTGGGTCTCGATATTCACCAATCCGGCAGTGGTGCACACTGGCTCCGTAAAACCAGACAGAGTTCGACAAAAACACTTCACCTTATTCGTCGCATTGCAGCAAAAGCCGCTGGAGCTCGTACTGACGTAGCTCGACGGTTGGTGCGTGCAGTCTTGCAGCCACGGATTTTATATCAAGCTCAATTTCAACGGCTGACTTTGGCACAGCTGGCACAGTTGGAGACGATTAATCGTGATGCTATGCGCACAATCACAGCACTGCCCCGCATCACTCCGATACCAACCTTACAGGAACATGCCCAGCTCAACACAATTGCTGAGCTCATTTTGCAACGTGAAAAAGCACGTGAAATTAAAAAGCAACTTATTCCGGCTGTCGCTGCGTTGCATGCTCATTTTCACCGCGGCTCTCGGCTTGACAATCAGCCCTATCCAATGCCTCCCTGGGAATTCACCAGCATCACAACTAATAAGCCAACGAGGTTACGACGCCGCGATACAACAGGTATTATTGACGAACACAACATCGTCGATGCATCATGCGTTAACACCTGCCAAGTCTATACGGATGCTGCCATTCTCCCAGACGGCGGAAGGACATCATTCCTGAGTACTACGCATAATTTCATCAGCGGCCACCAGCGCTATTTATCTACAGAAGCCAGCGCTCTAGTAATGGAACTTCAAGCCATCCACGACGCTGTGCAAGATGCGACATCTAAGCTGCCTACCATCAAGCAACTAGATATCTTCACCGATTCTTTAGCGGCTATCCAGGAACTCAAGAAGGTTGATAAGGCGATGGAAATCTGCGAGACAATACACACTATGAATAGTAAGACATCTACATGCGTCAAGGTACACTGGATTCAAGGCCATTCAGCGAACCCTCACAACATTGCTGCTGACCAGCAGGCACACTGCCCTCCTAATCCTGATCCTCCACCTATTCCCCTCCCACCCCAACCCCGTAACTCGCTGCGAGCCCGTAAAAATGTTCTCCGGCAGGACACACGCGCTCTTATCCCACCGTGTGTCTGCTCCCTCCCCCTTCACCTTACTAGGGCGGAGGAAGTTGTGCTTAGGAGGCTTCGGGCCGGGGTGGCCCTTACACCGGCTGTTGTCTCAAGGTGGAACTGGTCGCATTTACCACTGGGTGCTACGTGTCCATACTGCTCCGTTCCTGTGGTGGAATCAGATGCATACCACCTAATATGGACATGTACGGGTTTACAATCGGAACGCTCGCGTCTCCTACTGGAAGCCGGCCTCCGCTACAGTGTGACAACCAGCTATGACCGCTGGATACATGACAACAGATTCCACAAAACAATGCTCCAATTCATACACAACACAGGCCTCACAGCACACATATAATACACATATACAGTCCAAGAATTATGCCTTAAGGGCAAGCCTTATCGCAATAAAAAAAAAAAGCGATTGTTAAGGAGTGTGCTGTACAGTTATGAAAACACTTAAACTATTTCCGCTGAGTCTTCTTCACGTGTTAGATGCACTACTCCAGAGTTCTTGGATTTCCGCATTAGTATATTTCCCTCAGATGCCCATGCATATTTCCATCCTTTCTCGCATTTTTGTTGGATGTGTGACGAAGAAGATCGGCAGGCTAAAGAACACCGTTGCCATCGCGGGGCTCATACCCAGTTCGCTCTCTGGCTGCGCCCTACCTGCCGTTGCTGCGTTGGTCGCTGCTTCTCTGCGACTCGAATAAACCCTCTTTACAATTATTTTGTTTTCGAAGCACAAGTGTTCGTTTATGTATACTGGATCACTATTTTTAAAACCCAGCATGGCTGTATTCAGTCGCTCCTTTTTAGCTGTCTTCAATAGTTTGTCCCAAACTGATCTGGATATGAACTTCACGACTACATTTGGAGGCGCCTTGCCCTTCGATGGGGCGCGGCAAGCCACGTCAATGTCACCGTTAGAAAGCTGGACGTACAAGGAAGATGTGACTTTTGTGATTGTTCCGAGGACGCCCCCATTTGCAGTCTTTGGTATAGCTCTTAATTGAAGGTTATTGCGCCTACTGTACTGCTTTAACTCAATCAGCTGCTTTTTCGTTTCCTGCAGCTCCTTATTTATGTTATTACGTTCTCTTTTCTGCACTCAAGGCCCTGGTTTTTCCCTTAGGTAGGCTCAAGTCGAAGTCCTTTTATTTCCTTGTGGTATTCTTCAAATTTTTCTTTCATTTATCCGACTGATTGCCTGATGGAAGCGAGTTCAGCTTTCGTTGAGTTATTCGTCGCATCAATCTTGTTCACCTTCTTTTCTAGGTCTCTCATTGCTTCAGCAAATTTAGATGCCATCTCAACAAACACATTTGATACCTGTTTAATGTTAGCTGGCGCCTTTTCAACCAAGGCCTTAGCAATATCCGACAGAGCGTCAGTCTTGCCAGAAGCCATTCCTGCGGTTAACTATGCACACTTGCAAACTTCACAACACAACTGGGCAAACACTACAGAAGACACTGTGGTACAACGTGGCAGCAGTGGCAGCAAACTTTCAAAAGAGGTTCAAATAGGAAAAAGAGTATGCTAACCTGCAATGTGAAACGGGAGCCGTTTAACAGATGCACAGTCAGTGCTGTCACTGCCGCCAAATGATGTGTCCCTGGATCATTGTTGTACGTTGGTCAAGAGGTCCCGGCGTCCGGCTGCGTCTGAGCCGGAGCCATCCGGCTTTGCGCAGCTGCCCTGCTCTGTCGCTCGTCACCTTTATTGTAGGCCAGTTCACCCGCAATGCTGATACGGTTTTCGTACTTTTGTGGAAGGCAAACCTTCAATGTGAAGAAGGAACCATTTAGCACATGTACAGTCAATGCTGCCACTGCTGACAAACATGCCACTTACAGCTGTTGGCGTCAAGTTCATTCATCTCCTCGCATCTGAAAGCTGCTTTTCTAGTTGTTCCGTTTCAGTGAGTCTGATTCAGGCAAAGCCCTTCTCCAGTTGCTTCGGAGGCGGAGTGAATCTCACGCATTTTTGACACTCTGCACTCTCCGCATCCCTGGTCTGAGTTTCTTGTAGAAGTATGTGTAGCACACGAGGAGCCTTCGCGGTCGCAAGAGAGCTCTCAATGTCCCTTAAATATTCCTAAAATTCGGGTCAAGCATATTACATTCGTGGCGAGGCTAAATATCTGGCGCTCGATCACTTTGACATAATGCACACCATTTATTCCATTTATTCACTGATGGCTTTGCTGGCAAGGAAAGTGCATCAAGAGTAGTAGCCGTCTGGAAGCTGAAGTGAATATGTGATACTATTTCTCAGCGGTGTTCTTTGCTGATGAGACCAAATTCCGACGCTGTCAAGTTATATACCCTAGAGTATCAGTGTTGCCGTTGAAGCAGGGAAGCCGAAGTTCTGCCGGCCGCAGCCTGTTACTCTACATTCAGACAGCAATGTTGCGCTACAGTTATTACGACCAGAGCTGTACCATGACAAGGGCACAACACGCAATTGAGTAATTACCCGGCATTGAATTTGCCCTAATTTTCTAGTAGCCGACCTCACATATCGGCGGTTATGTATAGTCGGCGCCGATACAAACAGACTTGCTCGAACGACATTGGAGTTTGGGTTGGCTAAAGAAGGCTCTTCAGGACGGAAAGGTAGTCATGAAAAAAGCTAGCGTAGGTCACACCCGTTCGTCCTGTCGTCTACCGCATCACCTTTGTGTGCCTGTATGAGGGACTCCAGAGAATTGAAGTCACCCTGCGACATCACATGAACACGTGGTCAGCGCGAACTCCATCTAGGCGGTCCAGCGCACTCTTAGGCTCTTAGTATCATTTATTATTTGTTACAAAACGTGCCGAGTTAGAGATGGACCAAAGTTTCATGCAACCCCACACACGAGGAGGCAAGTGACCTTGTATTGCCGCGAGGGCATCGGATATTTAGGAGGAAGGTGATTGAGCTCTTTTTGACTTCTGTGTGACTCTGAGATGGAGAGTTAAGGGTGAGCTGCGTGTACAGGAAAGCGGGATGAGGTAGAATAGATGGTGCGCAGCCTCAAATAAGGTTGCTGAAACCCCGTCAGTCACCTCCGTTTGTCTTCTACATGTTGCAATGGACATCAGTGAAGGCGTGCAATCCTTGTTTCTGTGTTCGCCGTAAGCTCAGACTCGTGTACAATGTTCGTTCATAATGGACTAATGTTGAAGCTCATTCAACACGCACACAAAAAGAGCATGGAAAAGTAAGACACGGCAGCGCTTCACTTGCAATTGAAAGTTTCAGTTGTGAATGAAGCGCTGTGCTGACTTCTCAACCATGGCTGGGAAGCCACGAACAGCAAGCAAACTACAATATGCGGCCAGAGGGGCAGAGAAACAGGCAAGACAAGCTTGTCTGTTTCTTTGCCCATTTGCCTGCTTTTCTTTCGCACTGCCTTGTATCTTTCCAACCATGAATAAATACCAACCGGCCCAACTTTCGGTGCACTTAAACTTCGACCAACTAGCCCGACTCGCCATCTTCTTACAATGTTCACGCCTGCGCGCATACTTACAAAAGACCAGCGCCTGTCCAGTGTATTTCGTTTCTCTCTTCGTGGTTGTGTCTTCTTCAGTATTGCGATGCACATATGAATGCAAGCCCTAGAAACTAACCTTACCGCCTTGAAAACTCCAATTCTAGACTACATTTGGTAAGGGACTCTCGAGCGGAGAATTTGCCGGCATGTAATTTTCAAGTATAGTGCTGCCTGCTGCGAGTGACATGTTTCCTCCTTCCTTTTCACTCGTGGCGTCGCAATATATTAAGGAACGCGCTTGGAATCTCAAGCTCCTCGGTGCTTTCTATTCAAAATTCTATAGCAAAAGTCACTAACAATTCCTTCGATAAACTGCAAGAGCCGCTGGCGCTGCATGGTGCGTCAACAAAGAGGCGGCAACGCCGCGGACGTCTCAGATGAAGCGGGGACTAAAATAGCGACCGGCTGAGTATGACGGCGGCTGGCAGCACCCTGCCAGCCGCTGCAATACCCTAGGGAGGTCGTATTGGTCTGCTCCTTCGCTTGGCACGCTAGTTTATCCCACTACATTTCATACCTTCGGAGAGTACCTGTGGCATCGCTGATACCAACTTAATTCAAGTATCCGCTTCGTTTATCAGTGTTCGCCGTTACAGGTTCAGAGCTACTAAATTTTGAAGTTACACCGCCCCAACTGTGTCCTTCACCAGGTTTAGAAGAAAATAATCGCTAACCTGCATGAATATTTAATTGTGGATATTATGCACAAAGGACAGGTGTGTTATGTCAAAAAAACATGCCACGCATGCTCAAGGCAAGTCGCACACTGCTCAGTGTAAGTCTCGGGCATGATAGCACAGGCGCTTCACTTCGCGCTTCTCTGATACGGAAGTGTTCCTCAGTGGTGCATTAGGCGGCACGATGACCTGGTCAAATATGTTTCGCTCTGTGCTCCCCAGGTTAATATAGGGTAGGTATGGGTATATACAGGGTATATAGGTATATATAGGGTAGGAATGGGGGGGGGGGGGGGTAGCATAAACATGCCTATATGGAAACTGTGTTAGAGCTTCACTCACTCGATCAGAAGACATGGTGCTTCAATCTGAACTCGTTGGGGTTTCCCTGCGACTCTACGCCGGTGCGTTGCTCCCCACTTTGGCCTAGAGCGCGTCAGAACAAGAAGACACGTGTTAGTCCCGGTGATGCATTAGTTCCGGCGATGCAGAAACAGCAAACGGCGACTATGATGACGTGAAAGAAGATCGTCGGGGGCGTGTGGCTTGGTTTCCGTGTACTTGTGCCGGAGAAATGTGTCTATAGCACTCTTCTGCATTGTATTCCCTAAGTGGTAAGTTCGCATTTTCCTTGCTTTGGTTAATGGCTAAGCTGGTATTTAACGCCAAGTTACGCCACCGCACCATAATATGCGAACAAGCCGTGAGTGTACCGATAAATGGTTTTCGCCGGTAATGATTTCTACATCACTGTTACCGCCAGCAATACAAGACCGACGTAGGAAGGTCCACCTGAAGCATCGAAGAGCGTGCAATGATTAGGGACCACTTCAGAGAGCCTCATAACATATGGCGAAGCCATATCCCGTGAGAAGCTATAAACATATGCTAGGTGTTCCAGCTATCATGCATGAAACTTTAAAAATATTCGAATCATTCTAGGTAAATAAAACCAAGTTCTCGAACTCCATTCGAGAAACAATCAGCAATTTTAGTTCCTC
This sequence comes from Dermacentor variabilis, assembly GCF_050947875.1. Lineage (NCBI taxonomy): Eukaryota > Metazoa > Arthropoda > Arachnida > Ixodida > Ixodidae > Dermacentor > Dermacentor variabilis. Next base: position 67,304,449 of record NC_134572.1, read on the forward strand.
AGATTCAACTAGTTTAATGGAAGTAACCAGATCACTTTAATTGCATGATTGTCAAAATGTCAATGAGGCAGTTGTAGAGAATCACAAGGGACGTCAAAATGAGGTGTTTCCAGGTACACATCACGTGTTTAAGTTTCCTGGCAAAGACAGAAAGCCGGCGAAGTATGAAAAAAATGTCGCAGTTTTGCCGGGAAAACAAACTGTTGATAACGACAGCAAAGTATTGGACTACTACACATGGCAAGATTCATAGCTTTTATCGGCCACATATATAGCAGTAAGCATTCGCTTGCTAATTACGTTAACAAGCATGGTTTCCCGCAAGCAGAGGCAAACATGAACATATCTCAACCAGTGGCGACGATCACTCGTTGTCAGAACGCTGTCGTGATGAAAAGCGCCGGCAACGGGGAGCGAACGCTTCGTGCTGCCTCTAGCTTCACGTCTCGAAAACTTTATTGCACGACCTCTAACACTAGGCGCGCGGAAATATTGCGCACATGAAGCCATCAGCCACACCTTGGCTCGCCCTTAAACTAGCACCCGCCGCTGATTGCCTTAAAACTACGGCGCGTGGGCTGCGTATGCGCCCAGCCATGAGGACAGCCACATGCAGCCACGCCCGGGCTGGAGGAGACGCTCTGCACCGCCCCCCCCCCCCCTCCCTCACTCAGCGTGCACTTGATCCCGTTGCTCCCAGCAGTCTGCGCGCATGAAAAAGACACGCATCAAGCAACCATCATTCTCAGCTCACCCTCGAACGATTGCCCCCGCATCACCCACCCGCAGATATTAACACGCATGGCGCGATAGCATCTTATCATACTTGAACTTTATGCAGAACATCACGGCGACGCTTAAAATAAGCCTGAAGTATACAGATACTTGCTGCCGCAATAAATTAGGATGTGACTACGCTCCCGCGCGCAGGGGTAAGAACGCCATCAAAGAGTCTCTGTGGGAAAGCTAACTGTTCATGTGTTAATGTGCCGAGCGGCGACGAAAACAGCACAGGTGCTCTTTCCACGAAACGCAAACAGCTCCCAGTGATTACTGCGTGCCACCATCACGGAAACCGCACTGCCCTCAGCGGCGAGCCTGAACGTCGCATTGCATAGAAATAAAGACAT